>NC_050576.1:139514273-139816369 GCF_011100635.1 Trichosurus vulpecula | reverse complement strand
CCATTACTGTCCCTTTCAGGATGCTCTGCTGGATTCTTTTGAGCCTCTGGGTTCCCAAGAGCACTTCTGGGGAGTAGTCACCTGTGTATCTCACTAATGTTCCCTATAAGCCAATAAAAAAGAATATTCATTGTGATATCATATTTATATTATCAAAATGATCCCAGTGCTTCGTAGGCATTAGCCATAATCCTGACAACCCTCTTGAGAGAGGTCATCATTTTATGTATGCTTGATGTACCATCCCATACAACGGCAGATTCCTATGTGGTTAATATCTTTGTGTAGACTGGGCCTTCACAGAATTATAGACTCAAGAATCTAAGAGCTAGAAGGAAACTGAGACCTCAATAACTACCATCAAAACACCTTTATTGAGTCCTTATGTCCCTATTTTACAGAAATAATAAAATAATAAGAGAAATAATAAAATCCTTCAGGCAGCTTCTTTATAGGTAGCCTATTAATAATGCTTACTCATACTACTTCATTACAATGACTAATGTTTTATACTCCTATTAACAGAACACACATAAGCTACTCTGTAACTATAAGACCCCATAGAAAGTAAACTATTATTTTTGTTATTTCACTACTTATGGCATCAGATTTTTTTTCTCATAATAGGCACTCATACTCCTTTCCTTGAAGTCTGCTCCTGGACAGATGCTTGTAATCTGATTACTTGAAAGCTTTGGATTTGGAATTCATACCTATTCAATTCTGTCTCTAAATCATAAGTCACTTTTTCACAGAATACTTAACTCCTCTTCAGTTTTGGGTCACTTCTCAGAGGGCACATAAAGGGGAGGTGAAATAGGAAGGTACTAGAGCAGCAGCATATTTGGAAATAAATGGGGGGAGGAGTAGTTATGGAAGCCTAGATCCAGGAATAATAATTTGCAAACTTGCCTATTAGAGCTCATGTTGGTTCCCATGATGTTGGAACAGTAAGAAATTAATGTCAACCTTTTGACAACCTTTTGCTTCTGGTGGTATAAGAAAGAGTTCCATTCTTATTCCTATTCTAGTCAATATTTTTATCAAAAATTTGGATGATAATTCTTATTTCCATCCTGCACTCTCCTATGCCCTTTTCTTATGCTGTCTCTTAGTCTTTTCACCCCTAGCCAATATGATCACTAGTTGAAATCTCACACAGAATGACAGAATTTTAGAGCTATTAGGCAATGAGCAAGAACCATTATTCATCTAGAGTGACCCATATGCCTCAAAATAATAACCACTACAAGACATCTGATGGGTGGTCATTCAATATTTGTTTGAAATCCTGTCCTAAGGGGGAGGCATTTCCTCCCAAATATCCCTTTCCTCTTTTGGATAATTATGTTAGGAATTTTTTTCTTTACATTGAACCTAAATATGCTTCAAGTTGCATTAATTACTCCTAGTTCTGCCTTGAGAGCCCATGAGAAAAGGTCTAATCCTTCTTCCCCACACTGGAATTTTAAGTATTTGAATACAATTATGATGTACTGCCTGAGACTTCATTCCTCAGGTAAAATATCACCAATTTATTCAAGCAGGCCTCATAAAACATGGACTCAAGGTCCTTCACCATTCTGGTTGCCTTTCTCTGGACATTTTCCTGGTTATCAATGTCCTTCCTATACAATGATATCTCAGAAAAGGATACAGATCTTCAGTTATGGTCTGACCAGAACAGAATACAGCAATATTGTCACTTCCTTAATCTCTTCATGAAACTCAAGACTGCATAATATTTTTTGGCTGCTCTAATGTGCAGATCAGGTGACTGACCCTGAATCAGACTCAGCCCAGAATACTCTCTAACCTATTAGATTATAAATTTCTTGAGAGCAAGATCTGTATAATATGTTTTTGCCTATGCAGCACTTAGCACACAGTACCTTACAAGTAGTAGGTACTTAAATATTTGTCAAACTGAATTTATCGAAGGCACAGAAGGCATACAGATGTAACTTTCAAATACCACAAAGTAGTATATTAGATAGAAGAATCAAGATTCAAAGAGATTTGATAGTCTAGAAGGACAGAACAAAATCTATTTTATAGTGGGATGAAATTCAAACTCATGCTTATCTTTAAAAAAAAATAACAACATGTAAGCATAGAATTAAGTATGACTGGATTAACAGCAATCCATTTCAAAAAGATCTGGTGGTGCCTCAATTCTGAGAAGCCCAGACTGGCCAATCTTCCTTTCCCAACCAGCTGTGCTTCTGACTTTCTGGACTCCAAAACCATGTACCAATTCAAGTATGTTCTCTCCCTTCTTGTCCCTCTACTTTTCAGCTCCCTTTTGTGTTTTGTCTTTTCTTATTAAAATGAAAGTTTCCTAAGGGTGAGGGTTGTCTTTTTGTTCCTCTTTGTATTACTGGTGCCTGCCATGTAGTAGTACTTAATAAATATTTTATTCCTGTCTGCTCATTATATCTGAAAGAGACTTAAAATCACCTGGATCAATCTCTAGGTTCTACAAATGAGGAAACTGAGCCTCAGGCAAGGTAAGTGACTCCACAAAGGTTGCAGAAAAATATAACGGGACACTAAGGTCTAAAACCAGGACCTCCCATTTTTTAACCCAGTGTTCTTGCTTCTATAATGTGCTACCATATCAGAGAAAGAGTAAAGCGTTGAAAAAATTGACAACTAGTATTAAAATTTAATGGATCTTAGCACAGTGCCTAGAACTTAGTAGGTATTTAATAAATACTAGTTGACTTGGCTTGTCATGGAAGAACATAGGAGCTGACTGTCAACGGTGTGAAATGACTGCTTTAAAAAAAGATAATTTTAAATTAGACTATGATTTAAAAATACAGAAGTAAATGTCTTATTTCTTTCTTAACTGATCAGTCTGCACCTGAATGACTGAGCTTAGTTTGAGGTACCACTCTTTAAGCACAACATCGATAAGCCAAAACAGAAGGGGCGCAAATGAAATTAATCAAGATTATGAAGGTATTTGGAAATCATGCCAGATGAGGAACATGTTTACTCCCTTTAAATGTTTGTAATTGCTGGCACATGGAATAGGATCAGACATTTTATGTAGCTCATAATTACAGGGGTAAGACTAGTGGGGAGGAAGTTATAGGGAAGCTGATTTTGATCTAAGAAAGGACTACGTAAGAATTAGAGGTGTCTGTACATGGAATGTGATACCTGCCTTATGAAATCGTCAATACTGCATCACTGAAATCATTCTAGCTGAGGATCATAGGATTTATGACCTTCTCATTTTACATGTAAGCTGTGGCCCCAAAGCAAAGCTCTGGGTTTACAGAGACTGGATTTGATCTTGGGAGCTTTTCAATAATCTTTTTGTCCCAGCTCTCTAGCCCTCCTTTAAAGGACAATTCCAAGGTACAGCCCTGAATAAATCATTCTTAGTGAGGTGTCAGCTGGGCAACTTCGATAACAAATTCAAACCTTTTCAAGGAGAAAACCTGATTTCATACCTTGTTAAGAAAACAGGTCATACCAGAACAATAAGGGCCTTGGAGAAACATATTTTCCCATGAGGAAAATGAGGCCTTGGATGGGTGAAGTGCTTCTTGAGATCATGCAGGTAATAAATAATAGAATAAATGCAAAGAAGTCAGAAATTTGGATCACCTGTAATCATCATGCCTTGGCATCATCTCCACTGGAGATTATTCTTCCTCCCTTCTTGCCCCTCATAGATTCAGAGGAAAGGATGGGCATTCTTCTTGCTGCCAAATGCTAAGTTGATATTCCTCCATGGTTTTCCCTTTTCACTACTTTAAAATTTTTTAATAATCATGGAACTCTAATGCAAGGCACCATATCTCCTGACTGTCATTGGTTCCTGAGTTTGCTTGGCTCAATTAGTTTGAAGATTTACTTTACTTCATCCTTAATTCCCTTTCCTCCTCTTTCTATAGCCACCACTGTTCATAGAGGCCAAATTCTGGAGTCTGTTCACACTTTGCCTTTATTCCCCATCTTCACATTCTCTAGACTACAGTATTGCATTTCCAAGGATTTATTTACATGGGAAAACCAAATACTGTCTAGAAATTCATATTATCATGGCCCACAAAAGGGGAAAAAACTATAGTGCCCAAGTACTTGGCACCGTAACTTTCTCAACTATTCTGTGTTGATACAGATTTTTCTGCCTAGTTTGGCACATCATGATACTCTTTCAGTGCAGAATAGGGGTTCTTAACCTTTTTTGTATCATGGACCTACTTGGCAGTATAAACCTACAGACTTCTTAGAATAATTATTTTAAATGCCTAAAACAAAATTCATAGGATTATAATGGAAATCAATTATTTTGAAATAAGTGATTTTTGGCGGGGCTATCCAAATTCACAAATCTCCCTCCTCCAAATCTGTCCTAGGGTCAATAATTCCCCGATCAAGAACCTTATATCTAGGTTATCCACTAATACATGCTATGAACATCAAACAAGGATGTTTTCTTCTGTATCAGAGAACCTTCAGTTTTGATATTTGACCACCCAATTTTTTAGAAGTGACTTCAATAAACTCTGAGCCAGTTAGGAAGCATGCTAGGTTCTATGCCTGCATTCCTACTTACCTGTTATCTATCTCTTCCCACCCACCCAGACTATGTGAAAAATAAAACAGATATGTACGACCCCCATTACAGAAAAAATCAAAATAATTCAATTCAATACACAGGTCATTCTCGAAACTTGCGTGCACACACACACATACACACACACACATATCCCTTTTTGTTTCAACAGTCAGGAAAATCATAGAGATTCCTGCATGCCATCAGCGTTAGGACTAGATTTTCTATAAGATCTCTTCTAACTCTAAGATCTTATAGTCAAGAGTTGTTTTTATTAGAATGCAATTTTAAAATATTGAAAATGTGCTATAGATGTTTTATAGCTTATAAAAACTGAATTGTGCTTGAAAAATGATATAATGTTACTGATTCGTACCCAACTCCTTTGCAAGCTTCTGGGAAAATAAAACTTTTATTTGTAATATTCATTTTTGTTAACATGGCAAAATGTTTGGATGATTTCAAAAATAATTTCTGTAAATTGTGGGAAAATCAGTTCTTAAACAAATGTATTCCTTGCTTTGAGGTTATTTTTATTTTGATGGAAAAAAGTTTCCATTTTAGTTATTTCACTGTCATGCTTTCCAAGGAAATTTCTCTGTTGGAAGTTTATGGCAAGTTATAACTTTTGGAAAGTCACTTCACATCTTGGACTCAGTTTTCTCATGTATAAAATAAGGGGATTGGATGAGATGGCCTCATTTCATGATTCTGTAACTGTACAGATTACCTTTTGAATGGCTAACCAAATAGAGGACAACTACATACAATGGAGGGATACAGACACACACACGTAGATATATGTGTGTACAGTGAATGCTAACACTAAATTTCTAGAACACCAATACTATATGCTTAGTGTTGAGGCCAAAAAATTTGAAATCAGCACACTCAGATGCTCAGATTTGATCACACAACCTTTCATTGATAAAATAGAGATAATGACTGCTACTTCATTTCCAACAAAGGATGCCGCGGGAATAAAGGGGATAACAGAAATAACATGTTTGGAGCTCCTCAGAGTTCTACCTAAGGTTGGAGGTAACATTTGCTTATGTTTATTATAGAACTCTTTTCCACCTTTGGGATTTGATAACCCTGGAACCATTTTTTAATCCTGCCATCATCCTTGTCTCCTTTCATATTTATCCCACAACTGTCTAAAACATTAACACCAGATTTTTAGGATTACAATTTGCCTATTAAAAAAAATTTAGCAGCTTTTCCCCATATTCTTGGCATCATGCCAAGTCTCCATGATTTTTCAAAATAATTGAAAGTGGTTCATTAAATGTGTTAGCCAAATCCCTGGGAAGCCTTTCCTAAGGGGCAGTCTGTGCATTCAAGTTTTCACAAGTACTGCCTTAGTTGATTTTCAAGAGCTAGTATTACCAGTATCATCTTGGCTTACTAATTGGCCAAATTTCTCTTCTTTTTTTCACCCTCTAATTAAAAAAATAAGTCCAGTTTTCAGGTAGTCATTAATTTCTTGGGCTTTCTCATTTCATGTCAGGTCTATTCTACCTCCTTTGTGTCGTCTTGTCTCAGTATGTTTTTTAAGGCCTTCTATTAAGTTCTCATGTCCTTTATGTAACATTATTGTATTCTGATTTTTCAGTTCTCTTTAGACTCTCTAAAAGCCTTTATAGATGTAACAATATTCTCCTTTGCTTACTTTCTTCTTTTTTGCATTTCTGGGACAGATTTTCTTTAATTGACCATTGAATGCTAGTTGCTGTCATCTTTATGGAACATTACTATGAGTTTTACTTAAAGTGCCAATCTTCTCTCAAGTTCCCATTTCCCCAAAGTTTATAGCTTATTTACCTGGTACTTAATTTACTAAACTAGTAATTAAGCAAGTTCATACAATCCTAGGATCATATATCCATAACTTGAAGGGATAGTAGATATCATCTAGTCCAATAGCTCCATTTTGTAGATGAGGAAACTGAAGCCAGTTTTATAATAGAACTTCTAGGCATTTTCTGTGACTTATAAGAATCCATCCAGGTTTACTTTACCCAAAGGCATATCAGTTCAGAATTCTGATTGATAGAGGTTTGATAAGGCATTAAGAAACATTTTTAATTAACCTTTGACCAAAAATGTCATTAAAGGACCTATTTTTTGAACTATAATTAATGACACACTTCAATATAGTAGATACAAGCCATGGAAAGCCAGAGAAAGACAAAAATTTGGCCCTTGATTTTTCTTTGGATTACTTTAAATTTGCCTCCATAATCTTCAATTATCCTATACCTATTACATAATTCCTGTGCCAGACTCACATCTCTGTTAGCCTGATTGGATTCCTATTATGGAGGTTCTCATAATTAGTGCAGTCTTTGGCTCTTTTATCCCCAGCCAAATTTAGGAGTTACAGAAAACTTTTCTAGTTAGCTCATTGCCAATATATTAAGATGATTTAGCCACTAGCAAGTCAAGGATCCCAGTGGCATTGAAACAAAAAAAAGCATTAATCCATAATAGAAGTAAATAGCAAAGCAATAGAAAATAATCACATACCATGTTCCTAGGAAGTACAATCTCATTACCTTTCCCTCCAGAGTAGTTTGGGTCTTAATTTGTTCAAAATACTCAGAACTCTAATGGAGGAAGCTAAGACAAAGTCTCTTGGTACTCAGGGTAGGGAGTTAGATATTTTGATGCAGCTGGAGTTTACATCTCTGTTTAAATTACCAGACATTCACATATAGAAGCCATCCTCAGTCACTTGTTGATTAAGAAGAAGCTTCTTCTCCATCCTAATCACCTCCATAGTACCAGTCCAGTTCCTGATCAACATATGGTTGTCATTCTCTCTCTTATCTTTCTTTACTCTTCTTCCAACAGCCCCTTTCTTGACTCATGCCTTTGGCTTATATCATTCTGGCAAATGTAGTCTTTTCCTATCAATGCTCTGTTCTGTACTCTCTTCCTGGCCCTGTACAGATGTCCAGAGGGAGGGGGCACAAGGTAGGAATACTTCACAGCCTATCATCTATATGTTATTATCTGCTTAAAACAGTGATTGTTTATTGATGTTTGTAGGATATTTGCTATTTTCCGGTCCCTATTTTTCTTTCTTTGATTGTCAAAATCATAAACCATATCATCAAATTGCAACAAAAAAATCATAAAAATCAAGACTAAAGTTGACTAGTCTAATGTGTCTCTGAGAAGTTCCCAAATAATGTCTTATTAACAATAACTCCAGAATGGTTGTTGCATTTTAAATATTTGTTTGCTTGTGTTACTTTTACTACATTCATAGAATCTCATGAATTTTCTGTTCAGAACCCCTACATCTCACACATATAACCAAGAAACTTAGAATCATGACTCTTTCCGTATTACTTCCAGAAGCATCCACCTTTACATCCTCTGTATTGCACTCACTAGTCCTCCCTTCCTCTCTCCTCTCCCTCCCCCTTCTCTTCTCTTCTCTTCTCTTCTCTTCTCTTCTCTTCTCTTCTCTTCTCTTCTCTTCTCTTCTCTTCTCTTCTCTTCTCTTCTCTCCCTCTCCCTCTCCCTCCCCATCCCCCTCCCAAACTGAGTTCTTGAAGCTTATGCTCATCCCTGGCTTCCTTCAAGTATTAGCTAAAATCCTACCTTCTACAAGATTTATTGTTGCTGCTCAGTCATTTTTCGGTCACTTCTGACTCGTGACCCCCTGTAGGGTTTTCTTGGCAAAAATATTGGAGGGGTTTGCCATTTCCTTCTTCAGTTCATTTTACAGATGAGGAAACTGAAGCAAATATGGCTAAATGACTTGCCCAAGGTCACACAGCTAGTAAGTTTCTGAAGCCAGATTGGAACTCAGGAAGATGAATCTTCCTGACTCTAGGCCTAGCACTCTAACCATTGAATCACCTAGCTACAAGAAGCCTTTCCAATTTCCCCTTAATTGTAGTCCTTTCACCCTATTGATTATATCCAATTTTTCCTATATATAGCTTATTTCTACATAGTAATTTGTATCATCTCCCCCATTAGATTATAAGCAATTTATCCTGTATATATTTTATGTCTGCACAATTGTTTGCATGTTGTCTCCCCTATTAGACTATGAGCTCCTTGAGAACACAGGCTATCTTTTGCTTTCTTTGTATTTCAGTGTTTAGCACAGTACCCAGCACATAGTAGGTACTTAATAAATTATTATTGACTGACTGACTTATTACAGTACTTAGGACATAGTAGGTGCTTAATAAATTATTATTGACTGATTGACTGACCTATTATTATACATGCTAGCCAGATCTCCCAAGCTACAAAAAGCTTTGTGTATGAGCATAGAAATGGACTGTGTATCCGTCATTTGAGGACTAACTTGAAAAAATTTAGAGAGGGCTGTTACCAGAAAACTAACCAATGCAAGATAATATGGGATGGGAAAAGCAAAACCACTTAGGAAGACTAATAGGGTGAAGAGGGGTAATGATTTATAGCAGTACATGGATCACATATGCAGATGAAATCATAGATTCCGTAAGTACTAAAGCATTTTTCCTGTATCATTTCTAACACCTAGAAATCTAGCTTTGAAAGCTACACTGTCAATTTCAATATACTGTCAATTTCTGCTTCAGTGCATATATTCTCTGAGAATGTATCTCTGAGTCTAAATCTCTAAGTACCCTAGGATACAAAATATTCTTCTTTATTGATATGTTTTGAACTTTCCAAGATTGTGCTTAAACAAAAACACATTTACAAAGATTCCCTGAGCTTGCTTGCCTCATTTATTATATTCCATGGAGGCCAGTAGCAGGACTACATAAAATGAGGCTTGGAGATTCAAGATAAATGGTAAAAATTGAGTTGATCTATGTAAAAATCAAATCAAATTCTACCTTTTACAAGAAGTCTTTCTCCTCCTACCCCCTTAATGTTAGATAATTCCCTCTGCTGATTATCTCAGTATATCCAGTTTTATTTATTCATATCACACTGGTTACAGTTATTTTCAAGTTGTCTCCCCTATTAGTAGTGAACTCCTTGAGAGCAGACTGTTTTAAATTTTTCTTTAAGTTCTCTTTAAATGTCCAGTGTGTGGTACACAGAGCCTGGCACATAGTAGGTCCTTAAAATGCTTATTGACTAAAGGACTTTTGTTAATATCTCTAGAATCCTGGGAAAAACCCTTGAACAAATGTTGCAAGAATCAGAATGTGGAAAAAGTTTGTCCACAGGTCAAACAAAACCATCAGAAAATAAGATGAAAATATTCAATGTCAATGAATCCATCTATACAAAAAATGGGTTAAGTTAATCAGTACCAGGAACCTCAGAATTTGTTAGCATTTTGTTATCAAACAAGCGTACCCTTCTTATTTTAACACTTTGTTTCCTTCTATCTTTTGTGATTGATAGAGTTTGGAAAGACTTGTTTCTTTAGCCGTTGATCTAAAGCACCAAGAGTTCCTATTATCCGGATTGATACTGTTCCCTGCACTCTTGGTCTTCTAGCCAAATACCAATAGCTAGCATTTACATAGACCTTTAAGATTTGAAAAGCACAAGTGAAGTAAGCAGAACCAGGAGAATATTGTACATAGTAACAGCAACATTGTACAATGACTAACTTTGATAGACTTAGCTCTTCTCAGCAATGCAATGACGTAAGACAATTCCAAAAGACTGATGATGGAAAATGTTATCCACATCCAGAGAAAGAACTATGGAATCTGAATGCCTATCAAAGCATACTATTTTCTCTTTTTTGTTTTTTCTTGGTTATTCCCTTTTGTTCTGATTCTTCTTTCACATGACTAATGTGGAAATATGTTTAATATGACTATACATATATAGCCTATATCAGATTGCATACTGTCTTTGGGGAAGGGACAGAGGAGGGAGGTAGAGAGAAAAATTTAGAATTCAAAATCTAAGTGAATATTTAAAACTAAAAATAAATAAATAATGTGAAGAAATGGGAAAAAAAAGATTTGAAAAGCACTTTACAAATAAAATTAATTTTATCTTACAACAACCTTGGAATGCAGATGCTACCATCATCACCATTTAACAGATGGTAAAACTGAGAAAGCTAATAAGTGACTAATCTCAGGGTCACATAGTTTGGAAATATCTGAGACCAGATTTTAACTCAAATCTTATTGATTCCAGGTTCAGTGTTTTAACCACTGTGCCACTTAGTTGAGATCTGCTTTGAATTGTTGAGAGAAGCTGGAGAGAGGTTAGGAGAATACAAGGCCTATTCGTCTTCTCTTTTAATCTTCCAACCAACCTAAGTCTATTGCTGTGCAGTTGAACACTTGGCTGTGTACACTATGAGGATTGTGTGGGTGCCATCAGCTATATATCATAGTGCTATATTTTGTTGAAATGTGGGTGGACTCCTCCAGGTGGCCACAGAAATGTCGGAAAGGTGCCAGTGAGTAAAATAATACTCAATGAGAGGATGGGGTTCAACTACACAATCAATTCTGTGAGACCTCAAGCAAGGCCTCTCACATTGGTTTGTATTTATACCTCTACATGTGAACACCTGAGACAGAACACATTCACTGCATTATTTTTCAAACCTTTTTCTAAAGATAACCGCTACAAATATATGGTAAGTTTTATGTGCCAGCATGCATACGCACATATTTAGAAAGAGAGAGAAAGCAAACAGGAGAAAAATTCAGAGATTTCAGAGTTAAGGGTGACAAAAAAAATCAAATCTCAGAACTGAAATGAATCTCAGTAACTACTACAATTTACACCTGAGAATTCCCTCTATAGAATCTTCTAGAATGTAGTTAGGCAGAGGTAATGGGAGGCTGCCCAACAAAAGCCTCATCCTCAGGATCATGCCTAGTGTACTCTGCCTAAGGCAATCCCTCCTGTGGTTATTGATAAGCCTTCTTCAGGAAATGAAAGGTTCTGTTTTTTACCACTTATTATTGTATCCTATTACTGTATATCTAAGAGGGGCTTTTTGATTGGTTGTTGAACTAAAACTAAGTATAACTTCAAAGGGTTCCCACAATTTGACCTCAGTCTCTTTACCTGGCTGCATTCTAATGAAGAGACAAACTGCTAAGGGCCTCCAGCTGGGGGAAGGACATCAGGCCCTCTCTTACCTGGAGCCACTATAAGCCAGTGAGCACACCACCTACTAGGCAATCCTGTTTGGAACTGGGCCACTTTCTGTTTGGGTCTTCATTCCTTCAGTACAGGGTCATTTGAGAACTCAAAAGGTTGGTAATCAATACCAGAGTTTTTCAGGAGCTGAATCAGGTGATGTGCCAGCCCAATCCTCAGCAACAAATTGCTTAACCCAGCCCAGAAGCAGCCAAGACTCCACGCTCTTTGAGCAAGGGGGCACCTCCTCTATTGGCTATGCCACATTCAGAAGTGAACTTGGTGGGGTAAATGCTTTGTAGCTCCTGCTTTAAGTTTGAACCCACTCTCTCCAGGGACCAAAGTTATAGAGGAGGGACCATGCCCCTGTAATAGAAAGAAACTTCTGTTCTATTTCTTCTTAGTAAATGTCTTTTTTTAATTAAAAAAATTTAAAAACTGAATTTACTTAGAAGCATTCAGAATGTCAACAAAACAGCTGCAATTTTTTTCACCATTAGAATAGTATTTAGTTATCAGAATAACAATTATATCATACGCATATATTCATATGAAGATGAACTGTATCCCCACAAATAACTAATTTGTGCTGTATACTAACAAGAACCTGTTTTAAATTTTGATGCCAATTTACAGCCTCCATACTGTACCAGGCAAGGTTAGTGGCTATTGAACATGCCACAAAAGGACAGGGCTAAGTAAAGGCATATTCCATGGCATTGTTAATTATACAAAAAAAAAATTTAAAAGACACAGTACAGTTTTTAAAAAATCTTAGCCTTACATTTGTTTTTTTTTTTCTTTAAAAGGAATGAGTTTTGTGTAGCGAGGCAGGGGGTGGGGTTTTAAATGCTTTATAGACAAGAAAAAAAAATCTGCTCTGGAACCAACTTATTCACGGTCATCATCCTCTTCTTCAATTTCATCATCTTCATCCTCCTCATCTTTATCTTCCTCATCTTCCTTTTTCTTGCTCTTCTCAGTTTTGACAGTTCCTTCCTTTTTATCCACATCAGGTTTTCCTTTAGTCTGGTATGCAGTGATATCTTTTTCATATTTTTGCTTCAGTTTAACTGCCTTCTTTTCCTAAGGTTGCTTGTCATCTGCAGCAGTATTATTCCACACTTCTCCCAATTATTTTTTGGTCACATCTCCAGTAATAGGACTAGGATGCTCCCTTTTGATTTATGTTTGATACAGAATAAGAAAAATGCCAAAGGAGGCCTTTTTGGTACATTGAGATCCTTAAACTTTTTGTTTGTTTTTTTCTCCTTTAGGCGGTATGTAGGTTTTCATTTCTCTTTCACAAAGAAACTTACAGTTTTTCCACATCCTCGAATTTTCCTTTCTCTTTAGCAGACATGGTCTTCTACCTTTCTTAGCACTTCTTAGAAAATTCTGAGTTCACAGAAGCTTCTTGTGTTCTTCTCAGCAGGTTTGCACAAAAAAAGCATACAAAGACATTTTCCCTCTTGGTTTCTTAGACCAATGCTCATCTTCCTCACCCATGTTACCAGGTAAGAGTGAGAGTAGGAATAAGAATATGACTCTGCATGCGTGCGTGTGTGTGTGTGTGTGTGTGTGTGTGTGTGAGAAAGAGAGAGAGAGAGAGACAAGGGGGAGGAGAGAGAGGGGGAGGAGAGAGAGGGAGAGAGAGAGAGAGAGAGAGAGAGAGAGAGAGAGAGAGAGAGAGAGAGAGATTGAGATTGTGGGAGACAATACATGTCCTTTTCTAAAAGCTCATTAATGTTAATTGGTTAATTGGTAGTGGGGCACTACTCTCTGGTCAACCAATGATATAGAAGACATACTAACCATAACTACGGATTTATATAAGCAAAACACACTGGTGTGAGAATAAGCTGACAACATTAGAAGAATCACCCCCACCTACCACCCATCCCCAATACCTCTCAGTGATATCCCTAGCACCCTGAAGAGGACATGTAGCTAAGTTGCCTTCAAGGGATCCAACTTGGCAGTGTAAATGGGAGTTGGGATAAGGACCCCCATTAATCTATATCGGTTACAAAGATTTTGCTTGAAGAGGAGTGAGAGATTCTTGGGGGGATAATCTCTCAAAAAAAATGTAAGTATTCAATGTTTATCTCTCGAATCTGATTTTGTCAATCACTTAAAGACAAATACATCACATTTGATAATGATTGTGGTAACTATGAGAATTATTTTTTTAAAAAGCTATGAAAAATAACCTAAAACTACATCTTGAATACTCTGAGGAACTAATAAAGCATTAAAAATTAGAGTAAAAAGAACTGAGAATCCAAATAAAAATCCAAAAGAAAAATAATGGTGATGATGAATTGAATCTCAGGTAGCTTTTTAGTGCCTATTTAAAGGCAACATGGGCCTTCCTAATTAGATCTACACTGATTTGAAATGTTAAAAGATGAATGTCTGAAATTAATTCTCTAGGGAGCCTAATTTGATGCTTGAAAAACAAGGGTCACTTCCCTCCTGCTTTGTTCATCACAGCCATTTAGGTTCTTGGCCTCAGCTTGGTTGGCAATCTTGGAGTATTATGAAGCTGAATTAAATAGAGGTTCTTCTGCCTAAGCTTCTTTACTTTGGCAGGGTCTCTGTTAGTAAATTAAATTACTTGGATAACAAACAAGGAAATGTTTGTGTTTTAGAAGAAACTCAATGACCTTGAATGCTGTGAAATGCTGGTCAATTCATTTTATCTTTTCAAAACACTCCTTAAATCTCATCTCTTCTAGACAGTCTTCTATGCTTCAAAGGCAGAATAACCAATCATTTCATTAACTTCTGCATATCTTCACCATTCAATAATACAGATGTTCCTGGCTATATTAATTGGTACTTACTGTAAGTTTTTAAAGTATTTACTAATATGTCCCAACATTCTCACTAAATCTCAATGCCTAGAGAGAAAGTCTTCTATATCTTTACCATCTCCCATGCCCAAGAGGTGTCATGGAAATGCTTGTTTGACTTTGCCTAATGCAACAATTCTTTCCTTATCTGTAAAAACTGAAAAATTGTGAATGCTAAAAAGTGGTTCTAGATACCAATAGGAATTCTTATGAAATACCAATATAAATGAAATACTTACATGTGTATTATCCTTTGCATGTAAGATAGCAGCATAATGTCTAAGCTGTTTTTCTAGTAGTGGTGACTAATTCATGAAATATCACTATGTCTCACCCAGTCCATCTTGGGACTAACAGTACTCATTTTCAATAAAGCCAACTTTAGGATGAAAGGAAGGGTGGAAGGGAACTTGGAGATTATCTAGTCTTATTTTACAGAAAGGGAAGATGAGAGACAAAGAGGTAAAGCAACTTATTTAGCATCAGTTAGCTAATTAGCACTGACCTTCCCAATCCACTAAACCATGGAGAATACTTGTCTTCCCTTTTGCTATGGCAGAAAGATATGTTTCTAATTCACCTAATGATTTTTCTAAGCTATTTAGGTATGAAATTTAAATTGGGGGTTGGAGGAAGTGAGCAATGATAAAACTCTATTTGATACAAATTAAGACTATCGCTTCTGTCATGAAATTGTTTCTGTCCATTCTGATTTTAGGAGAAGTATGATGACACAGGGTTGGAAAGGATTTCAATAGTCTTGGATCCATAGTGAGATTATCAGCTTTGTCTATAAATGGTTCCTGTCTGTGGGATTAAAGGTTAATGAAAAATCTATTATCATATAAAAATGACTTTAAATAATTTTTCTTAAATGCTTTTTAGGAGAGATTTAAACAGTGGTAGACTATTTTAATCCTGATTATTCCTTATTCAAGATAATAATTTTGAAAAGTTCAGTCATGCAATTTGTTGAGAAGAAATCTAGAATCCAAATTTTGAAGGAACGTTCAACAGACTGATTATTCTACAATTTTAGGACAAGAAATGATTCCCTCATTTTAAAAAATGAATTGATTTCTATCCTTATTAACCTATACTTTAAAACTGTTGATAATTCATTAAGAAATGGGGCCCACCATTCAAGGTATGTTCTAAACAATTTATTAGCAAGAGTTCTTTTCCTAGGACCTTTTTCACTCTTTGGTTATTAATCGGATGTCTTAATGTAAATAGAGTTGCTGAAGTTTACAAAATTTAGAGATCACTGTAGGCCTGTAGAATTGAATTAAATGGTTTATGCAATCATTAATGGAGATAGCATGGCCAACAGCAATTAGCATCCTCTAATCTGCATCAACTGTTGTCCATGAGAACTAATCCCAAATCTTCAGTTGAGATCAATTATGAGCTAGATTTTATGAGGATATGCATTTGTAAAAGGATATGAACATTTTAAGCCTTGGGATGGCTTCAACTCATTGTACAACTGTGTAGATTACTTTGGTAGGGGATGGCTACTTCTCTGTTTCCCCAAGCAAAGGGAGTTCAAGGCTACCTATAGCCACTTTACTGAATATGTAAAGAGGAAACTTCATCCCAAATGTAAAACGAACAGTCCTTTTTCATGGAATAGAGCAATGGAAACCAGCCCTAAGGGGGCATCATGATACAGTGGGAAGAGTCCAAAACATGGAGTTCAAATCCTGTCTTTGATACTTAGCTGTGTGATGGTGCCTGATATTTTGCCTTTGTGAGCCTCAGTGTCTTTATCTTGGAAATTCAGATTTTAAAATACTATATCATATAACTCAAAACTTTTGGAAGTTACGCAATATTCAAATTTGAGCTACTGTCATACAGGAATCAAATGAATGGTTTGAGCCATATTTTAACCCACTCAGTTAAATTCAATAGGAATAAAAATAACAACAAAGGATAATGTATTTTTGATTTTGTGAGCTTTGGTAGTCGAGTTTATCAGAAGTTGTCTATAAAGTTGTCTGTATCAGAGGTCCTACAACACTGAAGACTTCAACTGCTTTTGCTGAACCAGTAAAACTTTTATTTTATTGTCTAAATTATGAGATTCAGACAAGAAACAAGAAATATTGCCTCCAAGTCAATGACCCTGCTAAGTTGTACATATAATTCTGATTCTCAACTATCTGGTTTATTAAAACCCTTCAAAAAAGGAAAATAAATTGGAGCCCAATTATAAGTGAGTTTGCCTAAGCGACTAACCTGCTTGTTCAGAGATATGAAGGAAGGCAGTATGGCATAATGAAAAGGATGCTGTACCTATAGTTGGGAGACTGGTTGAAAATCAAGTTCTAACATTTACCATCTAGGGAACACTGATTCTAGTATTGTAAAATGGAATTAAAAGTAATTGTGCTGCTGACCCCACAGGACTGTTATGAAGGAAGTGTTGGTAAACCATAAAACATTATATAAATATGCATTCATAATGTTTGAAGGCATGTAATATGAAATAAATTTGGAAGAGTACATTAGAACAAGACATTAAATACTTGAGTAAGGAATCTGTATTTTTTTTTCTCTTGGCAATAGGAAGCCTATGAAGAATTTTGGGCAAAGAAGAGACATGGGATGAATATTGAATTACTGATATCTTCAAAAGAAAATAGATAACTCAGTCTTTAAAATAGTCCCTTCAAGAAGACATTCATGTGATGAAGTTGGCACTATTTGTCCAGGCTATTCAAAGAAAATATATAGACAACTTCAGTTTTTAGTACTTTAGAATTCAATACCTTTAATGAACATTCAACACAGTCATTTCAAAATACTTTCCCAAGGATTCCATGCCTAGATATACAAAAATCATGGGCTTGATTTGTCCCTTTATACCCACACATCCTGTCTCTTTCCCTGAGATATACTTCGTAATTTATTTAGTTTAAATGCAATCAACTAGATGTACCTCCTACAGTTAGTATTACTCAACTCATATTAAAGTCTGGAGTTTTAATTTGGTATTCTGTACTCAGAAAAGGATAAATAAATGGATTTTTTCTGGCTAACCAAGAATTCAATAATTAAGGCAGAAAAAGAAAAGATCAATATATTTTAGTCTTATTCCCAATTTCTTTGAGAGGAAGAAGAAAGGCTGATGGTAATGCTGAAGCAGTTGTCTGCTCGCACACTCAATCCACACTCTCTGCAAATTTAGGAGGACCCTTCATCTTTAACAAATACATTTGTTCACAAGCCATTTCAATAAAGAATATACTAGACTTGTATAGTTCTTTCAAGATTTGTCCTTTTTAGCTTACATGTTTTAAAAACGAAACACCCAATTGACATCACTTAGGAGGCAAAGTTTCATTAAACTACATTGTTTTGAAATCACACTAACAAAGTGGACAGGCATTAAAATTTCTCAAGACTTTCTACCAATAGCCCTGAGCCAGGTATATGAAAACAAGGTGTAATTAGAAGAAATCTATATTACCATGAGCACCTGCATAGGCTTTGCAGAGAAAGCAAAACATCTGTGTATGCAAGGATGGTTATGATATTCACTAGAAATTAGAAGAGAATAAATATAACTAATAATAGGAGTAAAGCTGGAAGACTAATTGGATATCATTATTCTGGATTAGGATCACTATATTGTTAGAATCTCTCCTTCTATTGGTAACAATGGAGGAGCAAGCCCAGGTCTCTACATCATTTCGCTTTTAAATGGGCCCTTCTAGATCACATCCTACAAATATTGTAAAAGCTAAATTTTCATAGACAGAATAGATTCTCAGACAACTTGAGCACAGTTATCATTATCTATATTATCTGGAAAATCACTTTGTTTTTCTAATGGAAAGGCTGACTAGTAAATATTCAGAAGATTTAAGTCTACTTAAGGTGGTAAATATGGTCGGCAAACCACATCTTGCTCGGAAGGCCATTTTTGCTTGCCCAAGACATGAAACTAGCCCTTGACCCACAATCAATACCAATTAGTAGAGTGCGAAGTATAAAAGTATTTTGGGAGACAGGGAGGAAAGCATCTTGGATGTGTTTATTTTGATACGTTGATATCATTATCATTGCCTAAATGCCATGACCACAACAGTCCTACAGGTAATTTACAGAACCTACCAATCCAACTCCATGAATTGATGAGGTCCATTCATAGGTTAATGGAAGGGAAATTTTAGTAAAAACTATAAAAACACAAATAATTTGCATGCATAAATACGGAATAAGTATTTAGTGCACTATCTTCCTCTCTACTTCCTGGAGAAAGTCAGGATGTTGATTGAATTATTAAAGCTCTCTGTAGTAGGAAACTTTGACTACCATTGATATTGCCTCTCTTTTCTTCTACACACTCATGGCAATTAGCATCAGCCAGTACAACTTTACAATGGCCTCCAGGTGAAAGTCCCAAGAAATAAAGGCAAATCAGGTAATTATCTTTAGAAGTTAGGCATACCTGGTTGCCCTTTTTCATGTGGTCTGATAGAGTCTTTAGAAGATATTAAAAATGCAATGGAAAAACCCAGACATTTGGCCTGGTGCTGTCTAACAGGAAGTGATTGGATTTGACATTACAGTATACTTTTTGCCTACTGGATCATCCTCAGTGCTGTTTGGGATTTATATAGTTATTTTTGTGCTGAGTCAGATTAGTCAAAGGAAGGCACGTTTGCCTGTTAGGAGTTTTGTAGCTGAAATTATACCTATCAGGGATGGGATTCAAAAGTTAGTCATTTTAGGCTCTTACCTTATTAGGAAAGGCTAAGCCAAGACTGTACTTTGCCATGCTAATGATTGTGAAAACGGTAAGGTAGCTGTTATCAGGAACGTCTAGGCAATTCAATTATATTTAGTCCTGTTCCAGCATCAAAACTCTCCCCTCCCCTTCTTTTTAACTCTTTTGCCAAGTGAAAATGAATAGACTGCTTTGTCATGTCTTAGAAACATCATTTGTCCATTTACTCTAATGAAAAGCCAGTCAGCAAAAAGTTTTCATCAAAATATTTTATAATTGTTTTTGCTTAAATGCAGCCAACTAGAGGTACTTCCTACAGTTGGTATCATTCAACTTGCATTAAAGTCTGAAGTGCTAATTTGATGTTCTGTATCCAGCAGAGGTCACATATATACTTTTTTTCTGACTGAATAGCAGGAATTAAATACTTAAGGCAGAGAAAGGAAGGACTAATACACTTTAGTTCTATTCCCAATTTTCTATTCCATGATCATATTGCCAAATGGGTAAATGTGAGATGCTCTGGTTTGATTTAATGGTGATCCAATGCTAATAATGTATTAATACTGCCATTCAAAAGCATGAAGAAAAACCAATTATCTTAAAGTGTAGGAGAGTGTTGGATTCAGATCAGAAGACCTGGATTCAAACCCTAACTCTGCTATTTGTTTAACCTATAGCAAGTCACTTAACCAGTCTGAGCCTGAGTTTCCTAACCTATAAAAGGAGGGGGTTGGGCATCTATAAGCTGTTTTTGAACTCTAAATCTATGGTCTTTAAAATTGTATGGGTGTGTGTGTGTGTGTGTGGGTGTGTGTGTGTGTGTGTGTGTGTTTAGTTCTCATTGGTGGAGGGGAAGTCCACCAGAATGTAGATTCCTTGGGAGCAGGAACTGCTTTTAATTTTGTCTCTTCAGTGCCATGCACATAATAGATACCTAATAAATGCTTCTTGTTATTCCCTTAAAATGTATCAAGTATCTACCAGATTCTCCACTAAAGTCCAACTCCATGGAGTTGATCCTGGGTCCTCAAGGACAATAACAATACAATACAAGTGATGAGAGATCCATTGAGCTGGAAAGCCTTCAAGGATAGATCTGGAAGTAGACTCTGTCTCTGCCTATGACTGCATTGCCAGCTTCAGGAAGGCTCATCACCAGAGGGCTTATTTTTTTTGGCCACAGCAATTTCCCATATCCATCTTTTGAGATATTTGGGGGTTATACACTGCAAAGAGGCATGTGCCCACAGTAAATTACAATATTTCAAATTATTTCAAACACCAAAGATAAATCATTTTGTTAAAAAAAATATTTATTCCATCACTTTCTCTGACTGTAGAATAAATACAATATGTATATAATATCTGGACTAGGATGAAGGTGCAAAGTTCCTCCAGGGCCAGTTTTCTAAAAAATAATTTTTGTAGCTTTGGTTTTCACATTTCCTATCCCTCCCCTCCCCAACCATCACTTATATTGCAAGTAATGAAAAAGAAAAAAATTCAGAAAAACTAAGCAAAATATCAAGAAAGTCTAACATTTTATGCAATATTACATATTCATAGTTTTCCACCACTGCAAAAAAAGCAGGGGGAAGTACCCTCTCTTATCTTTTCTTTGGCATCAAACTTGGTCATTATAATTTCATAGCATTCAGTTTCAACTGTTTTATTTTTATTGTTTCCATTTAGATTGTTGTTGTCATTGTGTATATTGTTTTCATTATCCTTATTTTATTTTGTATCAAGGCAGGTCAAATCCCCTCTCCTGGATCACTGCCTTGTCATGGTTGAAGGGCTTGTATACCTCAAAGAAACTATGAACTATGCCATTCAGCATTACCCAAGATGGACAGGTCATAGAGGAGAGCTCTGACAAATGGTGATCCACTGGATAAGGAAATGGCAAACTACTGTAGTATCTTTGTCAAGAAAACCCTATGGAGAGTATTAAAATGATAAAAGGTATGACACTGGAAGATGAGCCCCTCAAATTGGAAGGTGTCCAACACACTACTGGGGAAGCATGGAGGACAAATACAAGTAGATTCAGTACTAATGAGGTGGCTAGGCCAAAGCTGAAAGGAAGCTCAGCTGCAGATGTGTATGGTGACAGAAAGGAAAGTTCAATGCTGTAAAGATCAATATTACATAGTAACTTGCAATTAATACGCTTAAAGATTGAATTAAAATGTTCTTTCAAAAATGAAGAACAATTTAAGTCACTGAAAGAATGTTCAGTGGTGCTGCCTGGGCTATGCCAGTAAGATGAAAATGATAATACTACTGAAATTCATTTATAGATTTGGTGCTATACCAATCAAACTACCAAAGGGATATTTTATTACACAAAATAATAAGAAAATGTATTTTGAGGGGAAAAAATGTCAAGAGAAATAATGAAAAACTAAGAATGAAAAACTCAGATTATATTGTAAACCATAATAATTAAAATTGTTTGTCACTAAAAAATAGAAAAGTAGATCAATAAAAATAGACTAGATAAGGAAGAATGACAAAAATTGAATTCAATAACTTAGTATTCAACTTTAAAAGATACATAAATTACCTAGGAATTAATTCCTTATTTCACAAGAATTGCTTGGTGTATCAGTAAGGCAATAATAACAATGTAGATAATAATTGTCAAAATGCCTATGTGGTTCTGTATTGCAAAGTATATGAGACTCTCCACATAGAAGGTAGAAGTAAACCATTTATTCGGACACCAGAGAACCATATCCCAGAAGCCATTTATGCAATCTATCAGAGCAGTAAAACATTTAATATGCAATGTCACAACATGGAGCCTCACCATCCCAAAATCTCTCTGACCCCCTGCTGGTGTCTTCCCAAAAACAAACTCACTGCCAACCTGTTCAGCTCTAACTATCATTATGTAGCCATTAGCAGCCATTAGCAGCCATAACTGCTTGTTCACGTTCTCGTTCTCTCTCTCTCTCTCTCTCTCTCTCTCTCTCTCTCTCTCAGTCTCTCTCTCTCTCCCCATTTCCTGTGATATAACTTCCTTTTCCTGTCAGGAAGCTCCTCCTACCACAAGCAACTTAAGTTTCCTGTGATCTAAACAGGTCAAATGGCCTATTAACGGGTGGGAAAGATCTTCCAATATAAATTGCTATTACACTTGGACAGCTGAAGATCAGGCTGACAAAAATTAGGGTTAAACAAACATCTTATACAATATACCACAACAAATGATAAAATAGCTAAGTAACCTAATTAGTAAAGAACATGCCATTTTAAAAATTAGAAAATGACTTTTCACAGCTATGGTTAGGGATTTAATTCTTAACAGGGATATAGTCAAACATAAAAGATTAAATAATATGTATTACATGGAATTAAAAAGACTTTTCAGGAACAAAAATTAATGCAACTAAAATAAGAAAAAATATCATCTCTATATCAAATACCTCTGATAAAAGTCTGATATCCAAGTTATATGACCAACATACACACACACACATACACAAAACCAAAAGCCATTTCCCAATTGATGTGTTCAAAAAATAAGTTCTCAAAAAATTGAAGAATATAATCACCAATACAGCTTGAACTAAATCATTAATAATAAGGGAAATAAGAATCAAAACAACCTTCACCTTTTACCTCATGCTGAGAAAATTGGCAAAGATGATGAATGACAGGAAAAGATAATTTTTAAATAATATGTTATTTTTTCCAATTACATGTGAAGACATTTTAATATTTTTTTTAAATTGAGTTCCAGATTTTCTCCCTTCTTCCCTTACCTTCCCCCTCCCTAAGATGGTAAGTAATTTTATATAGGTTATATATGTGCAATCAAGTGAAATATGTTTCCATATTAGTCATGCAAAAAAAGAAACAGACCATAAGGAAAAAAACATGGAAAAATAAAGAAAGTGAAAATAGCATGCTTTGATCAACCTTCAGATGCTGTTCATTCTTTCTCTGGATATGAATAGCATTTTTCCTCATGAGTCTTTTGGAATTGTCTTGGACTGTTGTATTGCTGAGAATAGCTAAATCATTCACAGTTGATCATTGTACAATATTGCTGTTACTGTGTACAGTGTTCTCCTTGTTCTGCTCACTTCACTTTTTATCAGTTCATGTAAGTCTTTCCAGATTGAGAAAATCAATGTTAAAGGGATGGTGGAAAGATAGGAACACTGATGCACGGCTATTAGAGTTGTAAACGGTTCTGGTCATTCAAGAAAGAAATTTGTAATTATGCTAAGAAAGAGATTTGACTTCGAGATCTCACTGCTGGGCATATACCCCAAGAAGGCTGATGTTTAAAAAAGAAAGGCCCCATATACCAAAACATTTCTAGTGGCACTTTTTGTAGTAGCAAAGAACTTGGGGGAAAATAAAGTAGATGCCCTTCAATTAGGGGATGGCTAAACAAACTGTGGTATATGAACATCATAGACTATTACTACACTATTTTTAAATGATTAATATGATTATTTCAAAAAAATGATGGGAAGGCCTATGAATTGATGTAAGGCTAAGTAAGCACAGCCATGAAAACAATATACTCAATTTAAAAACAATGTAAACAGGACAACAAAACAATAGAAACTGAACGATGAAAAATTTATTGTTTAGTTGTTTTCAGTCATGTCTGACTTCATGACCCCATTTGGGGTTTTCTTGGCTAAGATACTGAAACGGCTTGCCAATTCCTTCTCCAGCTCATTCTACAGATGAGGAAACTGGGGTAAACAGGATTAAGTGACTTGCCCAGGGTCACATAGCTAATAAGTGTCTGGGTTCAGATTCAATCTCAAGAAGACTCATCTTCCTGATTACAGGCCCAGCACTCTTTCCACTGTGCCACCTACATGCCCCACAGAGAAATTATGATGACCAAATTTGGCACCCAAGAAAATATATGGGAATCTCAATCTGGCTCTAACCCAGCTTTTCAAACTGATTTCCCATCTCTCCCCCACAATCACTATGTTCCAGGAAGACTGGCCTATTTGCTATAAACCAGGGGTGGGGAACCTGTGGCCTCAAGGCCAAGGGGATTTATTATGTGAAGTTTAGATTCAGGCAAAGGGCCACACTTGAAGACCTAGAAGGCCACATGTGGCCTCGAGGCCACAGGTTCCCCACCCCTACTATAAACCCTCACTCAACATTCTATCTCTTGTCTTGCTACTTTGCACAGTCTGATCCTCTTGCCCAGAATACTCTGCCCTATCACTTCTTCCTCTTGGAATTCCTAGACTTCTTTAAAGGCTTACATCATGTACCAGTTCTTCTTTTTAACTTTTTTTAAAAAATAGTGTTTCTTAGTTTGGTTAATGGTACCTAAGAATTGCCAATATTATATCCCAAATATCAACTAGAATTGAATTTTGTGAAGAATATGACTTGTAGGTTGAATTGCATATATTATGATATCTGCATAATAATATTTCTGTTGTCAAGGTTAATTGTATGACTCTTAATGTCGGGATCATGTACCAGTTCTTATAACAGGAACTTCCTGCCTCCCCGGAAGGTAATGCTCTCCTCAAAATCCCATTGAAATTACTTTTTATTTAATTTGGTATATATTTTATCTTTGCTTATCTACATGTGTAGATTCCTCCTGAGCAGAAATGACACAACATGTTTGCCAATATATTTGTAGATTATTCTCATAAAATTTTTATAAACATAAGAACAGAGGCACATGGGTTGGTAGATATTGCCGTAGACTTAGTCATCTTTTTCAGGTAATTAAAGTCTAAATTTTCCTCAAAGCCTTTGGTATCCTCTGCTGCTTTCATCTAACTATGTTAATGATCTATATCTAGCATAGATCTTCTCTGTCTATACTTGGTCTAGTCTAGCTGCTCTTCCTATTTTTCTTTCTTTAGGGCCTTGATGAGAAGAGGTTTTTTGTTTTTTTCATAGAAATCTTGATAGATTTTTTTTTCATTTCTTCTTCTATTTGCTGTTATCAAAGAAACTTGAATATAAAACTTGAATCTTTTCAGGAATCGAACCCTTCCAAAAACATATCTTTAACATCTAAGCTTTTATTCCTCCAAAAGTTGATCTAGACCAAGGGTCAGTAAACTATGTCCACCTGGCCAAATCTAGCCATGACCTCTTTTTTGTACCCTTCAAGCTAAGAATATTTTTTTTTTACATTTTTAAATAAAATTTTTATCCTATTTTAAATGTAAAAATCAGTTAGGTTTTGCCCTTGTGTCATAGTTTGCTGATCTAGACTGTTATGGGCTAAACTATACTTAGAACTCAAAGTGAAAAGAATTGAAGTGCAGAACATCCACTGGACACTACCAGTGCTAGACATCACAAATTTCTTCTAAACTGATCGATGCTGAGAAAAGACATGATGTGTCTAAGACTTTAAACACACAAAAAAACAGCAGTCTCTATCCATTAACCTAATGGATTACATTGAAGGATAGAATACTCCTCTCAGGAGACAAGGATAAATGACAATGAGGTCATTCAGTAAGACATTTAACATTTAGGCTCTTGGCTCTGGTTTTCCCTATCCCATTTTTCTGTGACCTGAAAAATATCATGCCTTATGATACAAAATCTCGGAGAGATAAAGAAAAATATGTCCTACTCACAGATATAGCATAACTGTTTCAAGCCACAGACATCATAAATTATGTGGCTCAGCAGTTCTCAAAATTTTTTTGGTCTCAGAACTCTTTTCCCTTCTTAAAAATTAACGACAACCCCAAAGAGCCTTTGTTTGTTTTATCTAGCAATATCTATGGTATTATAAATTAAAACATACATTTTTAAAATAGTTATTAATACATTTTAAAATAACCACATTACATCTTAACATAAACAATATTTTTATGAAAAATAACTATATTTCCAAAATAAAAAATAGTGAGAAGAGTAGCATTGTTTTACGTATTGTTGCAAATCTCTCTAATGTCTGGTTTAATAGAAGACAGCTGGACTCTCATATCTGTCTCTACATTCAATCTGTTGCAATATGTTGCTCTGGTTGAAGTATATGAAGAAAATCTACCCCCACACAGATATATAGTTGGGAAAAGAGGTATATTTTAATGGGAAAATAATGTATTATTATTATTATTACCACAGTTTTGACCTCACAAATCCTCCTGAGTCTCAAGGATACCCAGGGATCCATAAACCACACTTTGAGAACTGCTAACCTTATCCAATTCCTTCATTTTATAGAAGAGGAAACTGAATCCCAGGGAAGCGGTGATTAATCCAAAGTCATATAGACAACTATTAATAAGTATACATGCCTTATCTGTGGCATGGATTCAATTCCTATGTAAATGTCTTAGTGTGTATATGTACAATGCTCAGACCCAAAAGAGCTATTGGTGTCAGACAGTAATATAACAAGATAAAATTATTCCTCCTGCTCCTATTTTTAAATGTAGAAGAATAAAAGGAATAATGAAAATGTCTACAAAATAAACAATCTATACTTATTTATAAAGACTAAGACACAATGGAGGGAGAGTTCAAGTTCCCTTTCATTTCCCTCCTAGACTTGTCCCTGACTTTCTAGACTTCAAAACTATGCCTCTACTGCTATTTCATCCTGAAACTTCCATCACATCCAATAGCCTCTTTTCCTTTAAACTATCTACTATTCCTGTAGCCTGTCCACCCTATAATGTCTCTCTCCAATTTCCACCCCCTTTCTCCCAAGTATGAGTTACTCCTGGAGCCACCATTTTATGGAGGCAGATCAGCCTGCCTTCATTCTCCTCCTGATCCTGTCTTGATTTTTCTGTACTTCAAATCTATGTCCCCATGCTGGTTACCTTCATAACCACCACCACCCCCTTTGCAATTCCCTTTTGTATGTTGTCTTCCCTGATTAGAATTTAAGTCTCTTGAGCAAGGAATAATTTACCCATCAGATTTATGGAAAAGGGAAGAATTTATGACCAAACAAGAGATAAAGAGCATTACAAAATGCAAAATGGATAATTTTGATTATGTTAAATTGAAAAGTTTTTGTACAAACAAAGTCAATGCAACAAAGATTAGAAGGGAAGCAAAAATTGGGAAAGAATTTTTACAACCAGAGTCTCTGATAAAGGCCTCATCTCTAAATTATACAGAGAACTGAGTCAAATTTATAGGAATACAAGTCATTCCCCAATTGAGAAATGGTCAAAGGATATGAACAGGCAGTTTTCAGAGGAAGAAATTAAAGATATCTATAGTCATATGAAAAAAAATGCTCTAAATCACTATTGATTAGAGAAATGCAAATCAAAACACATCTCTCCTGTCAGATTGGCCAACATGACAAAACAGGAAAATCATAAATTCTGGAGAGGATGTGGGAAAATTGGAACACTGTTACCTTGTTGGTGGAGTTGTGAACTGATCCAGCCACTCTGAAGAGAAATGTGGAACTATGCCCAAGGGCCTACAAAAAAAGTGCTTACCCTTTGATCCAGCAATACCACTTCTAGGGCTGTATCCCAAAGAGATCACACAAGTGGGAAAGGGACCCATATGTACAAAAATATTTATAGTAGCCTTTTTTGTGGTGGCAGAGAATTGGAAGTCAATGGGTTGCCCATCAATTGGGGAATGGCTAAACAAGTTGTGGCATATAAATGTAATGAAATGCTATTGTGCTGTAAGAAATGGGGAGGAGATGGACTTCATAATTACCTGCAAAGACTTTTTCTGACTGAAGGGAGCAGAACCAGGAGAACATACACGATTATATACACACAGTATCTGTGATGACTAACTTTGGTAGACTTGGCTCCTCTCAGCAATACAAGGTTCAAAGATAGCTCCAAAAGACTCATGATGGAAAGTGCTATTCACATCCAGACGAAGAACTATGGAGTCTGAATGCAGATTGAAGTAAACTATTTGCTCTCTTTTTTTTTCCTTCTTTTTTGGTTTCGTTCCTTCTTTCTCATGATTCATTACACTGGTTATAATTCTTCACTACAAATTGACTATTGTGTAAATAAGTTTAATGGGAAGGTATAGGTAGAACCTATATCGGATTACATGCCATCTTGAGGGGAGGGGAGAGGAGAATAAAGGGGAGAAAATTTGGAACTCAAAAACTTGTGGAACTGAATGTTGTAAACTAAAAATAAAAAATAAATTTTAAAAAATTTTATAAAAAGAATCTGAGCTCCTTGAAGGCAAGAATTGTCTTTTTTTTGCACTTATATTTATATCCCCAGCACCAAGCAGAGTGCCTAGCACATAGCAATCATTTAGATGCTTGCTTCATTCCTTCCTTTCTTCCCTGCTCCCACAGTGATACAATAACAATGAGAGGAATACTTCTAGCCTGTTAGTAAGATTATGGGAAATGACGAACAAGAATTACATGGGATAAGAATGTAAAGAGAGATAAGGCAAAAGGATGAAGTTGTGACCCATATCACTGGAAGAAGTACCCTCAGTAATTAAATCACAGCTCCATCAAAATATCCAAATGAGTGTAGCATATTTCTTTATTTGATTATCTTGAATTTTATATTTATTCATTTCTAGAAAAAATAGATAACACCACCCTAATTGCCTTTATTCAGAAAGTTCATGGAGCAGATGAAAACCGAGGAGGTTTCAGGTCTTTTAAGCTTCCCAACCAATTTGCATTTTTTAGTTTTTTATTGATACTTTTTTTTACAATGCTATCACTTCTAAATGACTGCCACAACACCCTTCTAAATAGAACCCTTTTTGTAACAAAAACATAGTTATATAATACAAGTCAAAATATTGGTCTTATATGACATCATTCTGTACCAATAATCTGCTGAGGGGAGCAAGATGAGTCCCTGTTAGTCCACAAAAGTCAATATTTGTTGGGTTATGCTGACTTGTCAAGCAAGATATGTTCACCAGTGTTCAGATGTCTTCTGATATGGTTTTCCCTTTCATTATGTCAATTGTTTTCTTGGTCCTGCTTATTTTTCTCTGAATCAGTTCATAAGAGTCTTCCTGAATTTCTGTGAAATCTTCCTAATCATTTTTTTTAAACAGTGATATCCCAATACCCCATACATGTTTTAATCAACCATGAAAAATTGTTGTTGTAAATATATCTGAATATGTTGGACCTTTCTCTTTGTCTGACTGCATTTAAAATATACTGAACCAAAATCTGGATGAAATGACAGTATGTTACAATTTTTTTGTCATTATCAAGTGCCACAACTGGCAATATATTCTCTCTCTCTTTCTCTCTCTCTCTCCCTCTCTCTCTCTCTCTCTCTCTCTGTGTCTCACATACACACACACACACACACACACACACACACACACACACACATGTAATTCACATATAGAATCACAGGTCACGAATCTACCTCCAACTTTCAAAATGAAGGCCCTTGACATTAGTAAAATTCCACAAAGGAATAAATGGTTTTGGAAAATTACTGACAAACTCTCCATTGTGTCCTGAACAAAGCCTTGAGTAAGAAATTGAAAAGTGACAGGGCAGGACTCCCCAAGCTCAGGAAACTATAGTACAATGGTTTTATTAGAGGGGCGGGACACAGCAGCCATACTTCCCTCCCCCACCCACCCTCCCAGCCATTCAGAGCTGAATAAAGGCTTTCTGGAGCATTAATCACAGCTATGCATCCCAAAAACTCTGTTCTTTCAACACAGTGCTTCCAGTCAAAGCCAAACCAGCCTGCCAGTTTAATGATTGCATAATTCTGCAGAGCCTTCGCAAAAGCCTGGGCCATTCACTTCCCATTTGTCAAGGTCACATGTCAACACAAAGTCTAATACTGAAAGTAGGTCACAACTTTCTTCCTGTGAGAGGTGGTAGAACTCTGTGCTGCCAGCTGTGCCAAGTGGGTGTGCAGGTGAGCTTTTCCATCAAGTGCACAGTTAGCCATTCAGTCTAAATCAGTGGGGCCCCATCCATTTTCTCATTTGCTCTCTGGCCCTCAAGCCTGTAAGACACACTGAGCACCTCTTATAAGGTTGTTCAATCAAAATCCTTTATTTGTTTTTTTCTTTTTTCATTACTTCCTAACATGTCATTTTCCCATGTCTCCTATATGCCTGAATCTGCAAAACCCTCTCAATTAGAAAGATTTTCAAGTTGTTTCACATCCGATGCTTATCTACAAGACATTTTACAAGATACTGACCTTGGGTTCTATAAACACATGTGTATAATATACAATGTCAGCCCCTAACTCATTGATGGATTCGTTCAGTCATTCAACAAACATTTTAAAGTATGTATTTCATTCAAGGGGGCAGCTAGGTTAGACAGCATAGAGTGCTGGGCCTGAAGTCAAGAAGACTCATCTTTCTGAGTTCAACTCTGACCTCAGATACTTATTAGCTATGTGATCCTGGACAAGTCACTTAACCCTGTTTGTCTTAGTTCCTCAACTGTAAAATGAGCTAGAGAAAGAAATGGCAAACCACTCCAGTATATTTGCCAAGAAAATTCCAAATGGTGCCATAGAAAGTCAGACATGCCTGAAACAACTGAACAATAACATTTTGTGCAAGGTATGAGCAAGGAAAGAAGGACAACTGACATAGATTTTTGTCTTAAGAAACTTTAAATTCTAATTGGAGGAAAAGGAACTTACACAAGTAACTACTATGCAAGAGATAAATGCAAAACAGTTATCCAGGAAAAGAGTTAGGGAGAATTTAAAAAAGAGGAAATCACTTTCACCTAAATGGAACCAAGGGTCAGATTATGGAAATCATCACAAGGGAGAAAGTCACATTCGAGCTGGGTTTCAGAGAAAGGGAAGGTTGAAGAAGTGTTATTTCAGGCCTAATGTGGGTTTAAATAAAGGTAAGGAAATGAGAGGTCAGGGAGAGAATGAGTCACCAAGTCAGAGCAAATGAAATGTATAAGGATCTGAGTAGGAAATAAAAAGAAAGAAAAGATTAGGAAACAAACAGCTAGACAAACAGACAGGGACAGAAATAACAAGCCCTGGAAAGAGCCTGTTCAAGTCCCTTGGATCTACCCCTCAGGTTCTGGACACCACTACCACCATGAATATTCTGACAGAAAATGTCTGCTTCTCCCTTCCTCCTCTCCATTCTGGGTCCAGGTTCAGCACCTGCAAACCTCCCTCACATTATTTCACCTGGTGTAACATAAGCTCACAACTTCCAAGCACTATAGGGACACCATAGGCCAGAAGTGTGATTGTGTGTGTGTGAGAGAGAGGAAAGGGGGTGGGAGTCAGGGTGGGGGAGGGCAGTGGCTATCCCCACTGAAGCAGCTTTTGCATAGTGTGGGAAGATGAAAAGGCACTGCTCATTTGTTTATTTTTAGCTGGTACTTGAGCTCCTGTATCTTGGGAGGAAGAGAAAAAAGAGCAAAAGAAGATAGAAGAGGAAACTGTATCCCTCCTTCCCAGTGGAGCCATCGCCCTTACCAATGACAAAGCCAAGGCTGGGCTATGGAGAGCTATGGGGTCTTCCTCTTTTTCAATTTCTTGTACAAAATATGTTTAATTATTTATCCATAGATTCCTTGATATATTAAGATAACAGTATCTTGTGGAGATTTATTCATATATGCAGATATTTCTACCTCAGATATTTACAACTTTGGGTGCTACTTATTATATGCATATCATATAGATGCATATATGAATTAGTACATATCTCTCTATATAATTTGAAAACATAAAAATTGTTGGGAGTTTTTCAGTGTGGGGAACTCCACCATACATAGAAGCAATATAGAGATTAAATGACATTCAAAGTGATGCAAATACTGTCAAAGTGGAATTTGAACCTAAGATTTCTTGACCTGCCAAAGACCAGCACTCTATCCACTATGCAACACTACTTCTATAGGTCTAGACAGATAAATAGATATCTATACAAATAAATAAAACAGTTCTAAATGCTTTCTGAGCAATGCATATTCTATGCTAAGGGGCAGCTAGGCATGCTAGAGCATCTTGTTTACCTCAGTTTCCTCATCTGTAAAATGAGCTGGAGAAGGAAATGACAAACCATTGCAGTACCTTTGCCAAGGAAACCCCAGATGGGGTCATGGAGAGCTGGAAATGACTGAAATGACTCAGCAACAGTGCTATGATAGATACCAGGGATGCAAAGAAAGACAAAAGCATAGCCCCTACCCTCAAAAAGCATACATTCTATCAGGGAAAAATAGAGTGTACACACACACACACACACACACACACACACATACACACACACAAACCACTGGTCATAAGAAAACTATTATCTGCTAATACTATAACCCTGTAACTCCATGAAACAGATCATTTGGGACTGAATGATATTCAGAAGTGGGGCCAAAATGGTGCAGTTGCAGGAAGAAGTACATCCAAGATCCCCCAAACACAACTCTTTCATAAAGATCAAGAAAATGCACCAGACTGAGTTCTGACCAGGAAATACAAGAAACAAACAACAATAGACTCACATTTCCAGCCCTACTTAAGCATAGGGAGACTGTGGACACTAGTGATGTGGTCTGGCCAGTGATGTGCCATGCAGAACATTCTAGTAGATAAGAAAGAGAGTCCTGAGGCTGTGCATCAGCACAAGGAAGATATTCCAGACACATGAAGTATGGATGGAGGAGGAAGAGGAACATCCACTTTGTGTAGGTTTTGGGAATAATTGCCAACTGGCAGCTCTGTCATTCACTATTCAAGTCCAACTCAGATACATGGCTGACTGAAGAGGGGACCTGTGCTTATGGGTGACATTCCAGGCTGAGGAGAAATCATAGCCTGTATACTGAAAAAGGCACAAATTCAGAAGCAAAGAGTAGCTTTGAAGTTCTCACTCTAAGCACAGTGCAAGAGTCTCAGTTCCGATCTCTAATCCATTGTGAAAACTACAAAGCAATAAGCAGGGCAAGAACCTCAAACTAAAGGAGAACCAGCTGTTATCCCACTCTGAACCTGCAGAGCTTTCTAGCTGGCAGATATTGGCCAAGTCCAGCAGAAGTCTAATGAAATTTCCAATTAGGGACAAGCCAGCAGGACTGTTGTAAAGACCCAATCCCAATTCAGGAACTTGTAGAGTTCAAATCAGCAAGACGGTGATCAGACTTTGCCCTGAATCAGAACCACTTTGGGAATACTAAAAGCTTGCAGGACCCCAACCTGAGCTTTCCCCAAGATCCTAGAATAAAACAACTCTAAATAACCTAAGAAAGCAGAAGAAGGACACAAGCTCAAAAGGACCCAAAGCTCAAAACAGACATTCTTCCCAGAAGAGGACAGAACCTATCTCTAACATAATGTCTGAAGTAAGAAAGCCAGCCAAAAAAATGAGCAAAAAAAATAGAATCCTACCATAAAGAGCTATTATGGTGACAAGGATTCTCAAGACAGATACCCAGATTTTTAAAAAGTACCCTAAAATATCTACAAGCAAAGCCTCAAAAAATAGCTTGGGCACAAATCCAACTGAAATTCACAGAGGAGAAGAAGCTAGTGTTTTATTAAAAAGAAGAGCTAAAATTAATTTAAAAAACAAATGAGGACACTAGAGAAAAAATCAGAAAAGAAATTAGAGCAATGGAACAAAGATTTGGAAAGAGAATAACAGCTTGGAAAAATTACAAAATCTTGTACCAGAAAAAATAAAAATCCTTGAAAATTATAATTGACCAAATAAAAGCTAATGACTCCATGAGACAGGAATTTAAAAAAACAGTCAAAATACTGAAAAAATAAAATAAAATGTAAGGTATCTCTTAGCAAAACAACTGACCTGGAAAAAAATGATCATCTGAAAGCCATGGTGTTTTTTTAAAGAGCATAGGTATTATATTTCAAGAAAGCTTAAAAGTTCTCAGACATCTTAGATACAGAGAGCAAAGTAGAATAGAATCCACCACTCATTTCCTAAAAGAAGCCCCTAAATGAAAACTTAGAAGAAATTTATAGCAAAAATCCAGAAATTTAAGGTCAAAGAAAAAAACTGCAAGCAGTCAGAATGAAAGAATTCAAGTACTGAGAAGCCAGTTAGGATCACACAGGGTTTAGCATCCACCACTACAAAGGAATAGAGAATTTGGAATATAATATTCCAGAAGGCAAAAGATATCAGATTACAATCACAAATAACTTACCCAGAAAAACTGAACATAATCCAATGGGGGGGGGGGGTTGCGGGAAACCTTTAATGAGGATTTCTAAACATTCCTGGTGATAAGAACTGAGTATACACTTTGAAATACAACTACAGGAGTCAAGAGAAACATATAGAGTTAAACATGAGTGAACAATCACAAGAGGCTAAACAAGGCTAAACTATTTACATTGTAATATGGGGAGATGAAATATATATCACCTCAGAACTCTATCATCACCAGGGATCATGACAGGAATAGAGAGAAGACCTGGAAGTGATTTTATGTTTTGATGATTTTTTTAAAAGGATGGAAGAGAAGGAGGAATGCACTTGAGGGAAGGAAGGAGGAAAGGGAAAGATAGTGGAAATTCTCATATAATTAGGATGTACAAGTAGAAGTCTATATGAAAAAGAAAGAAAAGATGGGGGAAGCAAATGACACTTGAGCCTCATTCTCATCTGAAATGGTCAAAGGAGGGAAAAACACACACACCGACTTGGGTACAGAAGTATGTTTCACTCAACAGAGATATAAAAAAGAGGAGAGAAGGAAAAGGGAGAAATAAGACGGATGGTAGATAAAGGGAAGTATTAGTCTTTAGCAAAACAAACTCTAAGGAGAGTGGATCTCAAGCTGCTTAGAAGAGGCAAAAAGAATAAGAATGTGTTACTGGACTCTGCATGAGAGAAACAGAAATAGGGCATGTTACACCAAACTTAGGGAACTGGTACTAAGCTTACTCCTCTCTCACCACCCTCCTTTTCTTTACAAAGAGGGGTTAGGAAACAATGAGAAGGAAAAGAATAAGAGAATAGGATGGAGGGAAATGTACAAATGACAGTCATAACTGTGAATGTGAATGGAATGAACTCAACCATAAAACAGAATAGGACAGTAGAATAGATTAGAAAACAAATTCAAATGATTTATGTCTAAGAAACACACTTGAAGCGAAAAGATACACAAAGAGTTAAAATAAGGTACTGGATCAAAATCTATTATGCCTCACTTGAAGTAAAAATTTAAAAAAAATAAAAAGGAAGAGGTGGCAATCATGATCGTATACAAAGCAAGAGCCATATATGTGTGGGGGGGGTACTTAATTAATAGAGATAAATAAGGAAACTTCATTTTACTGAAAGGTACCATAGAAAATCAGGGTGGGTGGGTGGTGCAGTGGATAGAGCACTGGGCTTTGAATCAAAAAGATATCTTCATAAGTTCAAATCTAGCCTCAGACACATACTAGCTGTGTGACCCTGGGAAAGTCACTTGAACCTGTTTGCCTCAGTTCCTCATCTGTAAAATGAGCTGAAGAAGGAAATGGCAAACTACTCCAGAATCTTTGCCAAGAAAATTCCAAAATGGGGTCATGGTGCATCAGACACAAAGAACTGAAAAACAGCACCACCATAGAAAATGAACAAATATCAATACATATATGTACCAGGTGGTACATATACTTAAAGGGAAAGTTCAATTAATTACAGGGAGAAACAGAAAATAAGACTGATTGGTTTTCAAAAACATGTATATCAACATTTTCTCCAGGTGTGTTCCACTAGCCACTTTCTATAAAATTTAAGGGATCCTACAGGCTTCTTGAAAAACCTAAGTTTCCAGAAGGTATGGATAACTCCTCTGACAATGACTTCCCAGAATATCACACTGTGTTTGAAAATTAGAACAGGTTGCAAATGATCACAACATTCCTCCTCCTCTTTTCAGAGTCCAGGTGAAAATTAAAAACTGCTTGTTTCTTTGACTGAATATGAAGGATGAATTCTTACTATTCAAAGTAGCAAGGTATCCTAAAAATAATAGGTGTGTTACATAAAAAGATTAGCTTTTCTTTAATGAAAACATTATCCACAAATAAATCTAAAGTCTCTTATGGTAGATTTCAAGTGGTTTCTGATGGATCCAGATGGACTAAAGTTGTCTAACTCCTGAATGATACTAGTTTAAACTAATTACCATAGCAACCAAAAGAACATTTGGATTGTATCCCTGCCCACCATCCCTGTGAAACCCCAGGCATGGCAATAAAGTTGCTTCCTCAAAGATCCTTGGTATTAAACCTACATTAGCTGCAGGGGTCTCTGTGTGCCACTTGGCTTAGAGTATTTTCTATAATTACTAGGATGATGAAAGCTGTCATGAGGCAAGGTAGCAAGCAAGAGAGCCAAACTAATTCCTAGCTTCCTGAAGTAAAAATAAAATATTCTGAGACTGATAGGGTTTGTTTTAGTGATCAAAAAAAGGTTTTAGCAGCTGTCTCATCAAATTGCCTCTTTTCTCTCACATTAAAGGACATTTCATATCTACGACATCCCTGAAAATGCAGTCTGTGAAGGTCTCACTGGCTCTCTAAAAAACAGGAGGGTCAAAGAGTGAATGTAGCTCTTAAATCTATTTGCCTCTTTCACATATTGTATCACTTTTTAGCCATTTCTATTAACGAAAAACATTTAATAATTAGCCTTAACAGTTTAACAAAGATTTGACAATTACATTAATGCATATAATACCATCTAACTCTAGCCCAGAATGCTAACAAGAACACAAAATGACCCTTCTAGAGGCAATCTTGTCTAATGGAAAGAATACCTTCCTCTCTAGAAACTTTCTGCGCTGGCACCGACTCACAGACCACAAAGGTCATCTCATTTCTCTGTATGTGATACTTCCTCCCATTGTGAGATGAGAATTCAAGTATATAGTGTCTTAAATACTTTTGAGCTCTTTCTAGGCCATAGAAATGAAGGTTATTAATGTGGTAGATAAGCCCAATAAACAATAACAACTCATACTTTAAAATAGCACTTTAAAATCTAAAATGTCTTCCTCACAGCATCCTCTAAGGCTAAACTTGGGTTGAGGCAATTTCAGCTAAGCACCTGAGAAGGAATCACCTGAAGGAAGAAGAAGAGAAGAAAGAAATGAAAGAAAAGAAAAAAGTGAAGAATAAAAAGGAAAAAGAGGAGGAGAGTTTCTATGTATTCCCCTCCCTTGACCAAAGGATAACTGTGAACTTCACAGTTTGAAGATCTGGCTTCCCACTAGCACCCTAGAAGGATCCCTGAAACAATAGCAATAAAGAGTAGTACCTGCATTGGAAGCCAAGAGTTTCCTCAAATTTTCTAAAAGCTAATTAAGTCTAACTGACAGTTGTCAATGGGGAGTACACTACTGGAGACTAATCAGTGACAGTGTTAAGGAAGAAATTTAGCTCCTCAAGGTTACCAGTGGAGTGGAAAGAGAACCCCAGAGCCTAGTATAAGGTTTGAATCAATTGATCCCTAAACCTTAGATTTAGGAAGAATGGATTTCAAAGGCCTCAGAGAAAGAAAGATAGTTGGCGATCACATGGATTCTACAGGGAAAGTAAACTGGGAAGGAATGAGAGATACTCAAGAACTAAATGCTGAGGACACAAGAAAACAATTCCTATAAGGAAGAAAAATGGTAATGTTCTGAAGAGAACTATGTAGATGCATAATGAACTGATCATGCCGAAGGTAAAGCAAGGGATGATAAAAGAGAATGACTGTAACTACATAAAGTATTTCTGTAAAAATAGTGTCAACAACTAATGACTCAAAACAACAACAAAAAAGGATTTTTTTTGTTTATTTTGGACATATTGGGGGGAAATAGATCAAAAATGGATAAAAGCCCTCATCCTTGGGTACTGAAAGAAGTAGCAGGTATGACTGGTAAATCATTCTCCATGATATCTTAAATATTATGTGAAACAGGAGATATACTTCAGATCTGGAGAAGGGAAAATGTTTATCTGATTTTGTTTTAAAGGGAAATAATGAGATCTGTAAACCCTGAACTTGATTTGCTTGCTGGAAAATTTTTAGAAAAACAGAAATGGCTCACAAACATCTATAAAAAGGATACAGTGATCACAAAGAACCATCATGGATTAATCATGAACAAGTCCTATTGAGTCATCCCCAGCCCACCACCTTTTTTGGTCAAGTTTACTAAGATTTACTAGGTGATACTATATAATAAAACTCCTCCACCATTTCCTTCCCTGATACCTCATTGTGGTATGGAGGTGACGATATTCTCATAAGTTTTGCCAGCATTGTAATCTGTGATTTTCAGCTATATGCTGGCAAGGCTTTAAGTAAAATTCTTATTTCACACTACGTACATTTTCTGAGGACCAGTCTTCTTATGTTAAGGTACGTTACCAGTGCACAGGCCACCTGATGACATATATTACAGCCACAGCATTTCATGAAACAAAGAAATACACCAAACCCTCAGAAATTTGCAGCTCCTTACTACTTCTGTAGTAACAAACAAAGCTAAGTTGCTTACTCTCTAGAACAGGGCTGTCCAAAATGTGGCCCGCAGGCTACATGCGGGCCTGAAGTGAGATTTATGAGGCCTGCCTATAAGCATAGAAATTTACGTAAATGCTTTAGTCAACAAAGCTGAGCTACCACAGAGCTCTCACTAAAATAGCAAATCAAAATATATTGTCTATTGTTTCAATAAATACCTAAGATTGGACAGCCCTGGTCTAGAGCACTGGACCTGGAGTCAAGAAGACCCAAGTTGATCTGATCTTAGATACTTACTAAATGTGTAACCCTGAGTAACTTAACTTCTATCTGACTCAAATAATAGAACTTACCTCCAAGGGTTATTATAAGTATAGAATGAAATATGTGTAAAGTTCTCAGAAAACTTTAAGATACTATATCAATGAGAGCTATGATAGTACCAAAGTAGCAGAAAAATGGCCAGTAGATGCTAAGAATCACAATTTTTAGACCTTCTAGAAACATTATTACAATGATTTAGTATGCTAAATATGAAAGCCTTGTCCAGTTGCCAATGTGTGGATATACAATTACAGGAACTGAATCATATCACTCTTGACATTATCCCTATAAACAAAACCAGAAGGTAAGAGGAAGCTACAGATAGCTTCTCCTTGATGAATTAAAGAGGTTGGCAGAGTAACTTTGATCACTTTTCCAAGGAAAACAAGAAACATAATGAGACCATCAATTTGTTACAGCAAATATCAAGACCAATATACCAAATTAGAATAATGAATAAAGTGAGACATTATGGAATATTATTGATTCAAAATCCAACTGAACCATCTAAAGTAAGGCATTGCTACAAAGAGGAAAATGGGTAAAAGAATCGATATTTTATAGACATTTAAAAATAATTTTAATAAAATATATATATACTATTTTACCATTTACTAAGGAAATTTGTGGGTTTTAATTTTTCTTCTTGGTGGACAACACCTTTTATTTCACTGGTGTAGGCAAATTCTAGAAAGGAATCTCAATCATTCAATGCTGCTACTATACTACAGCTTATATTCTTATACAGTTTCCCAGGAACATAGAGGTTAGATGACTTAATTACAATCACATAGCCAGTGTGTGAGTCAGGAATAGGGCTTGAACTCATGCTAATTCTCTTTCTACTATACTATCCTGCTTCATATTAAATCTAATCAATCAATAAGCATTTTATTTAAACATCTTTTATGTGTCAGGCACTATGCTAGGCTCTAGCAAAATAAATACAAAAAGGAAATAACCCTAACTCTCACAGTCCATTGGAGGAGACAATATGTACATATAATAGCATGTAAAAATCAATACAGAAAATAGACTAAAATAATTTGGGGGAGGGCACTAGGAGTTAGGTGATACTTAAACTGAGTTTTTTCCAGATTTTTTAAAAAAAAATTGTTGATGGCTTTTGTTTTCCTATATCACCAAATTTTCCCTTACTATTTCTCCCCTCCTATTCCCAAGAAAAAAATTCCCATAAAAATAATAATTTGAAAATTTAAAAAGAGAGAAGAAAGTCAGTAAAATTGATGAACATATCAAAAAAGTCTAAAAATATGCACAATGTTCAGTACTCATGGACCTTCCACCTCTGCAAAGAAGTATACTGGTGTGGAGGGTTGGGGGTGAGAGTTCCCTCACATCTTTTCATGGAACTATGTTTATTGAACTGGATTTTGAGGTGGTGGTTAGAAAAGAATGCATTCCAGGCATTGGTGACAACCCGTGTGAACAAAGATGGAAAATGGGATATCATTTATGAGGAAAAGCAAGTTTAGATTATCTAGATCAAAATGTGTGAGAAGAGAAGTAAAATATAATCAAGTTGCAGAGGTAGGCTGGGCCAAATTATAAGGCAGAAGAGTTTATATTTGATTCTGAAAAAAAATAGGGAAATTAGAGTTTATTGAGTATGGGAGGGAAACAGTTGGATATATATTTCAGCAGTTTCATGAAGGATGGAGTAGGAGGTAAGCAGACCAATGAAGGGGTCATTGATTTACCACTGCAATGAAGACGTCAAAATAACTATAAATGATCTTATCCAGCAAACACTTCATCTCTTTGCCAAGAAGAAATATGTGGCAATTAAGAACAGCATTAGTTTAAAATTTAAACTTATTTGTAAAATTGTGGGAGATTATTAAATATCATCAAGAAGCAGTGGAGGGAAAAATAGGTTAACTTTTCTTAAGTTTTTGAGAGGCCCAATTAAGCCATTTCATTCTGAGAACATTTAAGAAACATTTTCTAATGAACTCTTTTTTTCCATCAGGGACAGTAAAACTACCACATTGGTAAACTAAAATTTGAGTCTCTGATTTGTTCCATAAAAAGGTAGAAATGGTCCTTAAAAATGGGAATAGCTGAATTAGGTCAGGTGTACACAGAAGAAATGACATAATTTTGAGATCATCAATTAATACTCATGATATCTTTATGATGATATCTACTACTTGACAGAGTTGGAGGGTGGGGTAGGGAATCCTTTGACCTTACATTTATTAAAAGCAATCAGTTAAGAAAGTATTAATAACTACCAGACCTTTAAGCACTCCTTCATCGAAGTGTCTCCCACCCACATGTTAAAATGATATAAGATTCATTGAAAGATTTAACAATGAAACTAACTCTTCTCTAATATTCTCTGATTATTGATATCAGTCAAAACATATATATGTGTGTATGTGTATGTGTATATATGTGTATATATATATATGTGTGTGTATATATACATATATATGTGTATGTGTATATATATATCTATATATATATCTATATATATATATATACATATAGATATATATCAGTGAAAAATACCTTTCAGAAGTAATTTGGAGGCAAATTTCCAGATTTCTCTTCTGACAAATGAAACATGCTTTACATATGCATATACACACAAATGTATATTATACATGTAGGTATGTATATATGTACATATATATTTCTTTTAACAAAAGTGAATATCTTTCAAGTTTCCATATTAGTATTCATGCATGTACACATGTATAAGATGCCTTTGGCATTTTTTCAGCAAAGAGTATAGTATATGTCTACTCAAGAGAAATACCAAAATATTCTTGGGAAGAGAGGCTTTGAATACAGCCCTATAGGTGTACTCAAGTATGTCACTATAGTTTCATAGTTACTGTAATCTAAAGACTGACCTGTGAAATAAGCAGTGTATATCAACCTACCAGGAGAGTTAAATCTTCCTTAATTGCTTATTTAAAAAAAAAAGTTTGAATTGGAAGGAAAGTTTGAAATGCCTCATGTCCTATATTTGATCTGTACTGGACAGAGTAGAGAAGATCTAAGCTAGGAAGACTAGTAAGACATGAGCTAGGATGAGACAATGTCAGTGTTGATAGAGCCTGAAAAGCTTTGGCCTTAGACTCCTATTTGTTCAAGGATTAGAGTCCTCAAGGGTACAGTGCTTATGTAGTCATGACCCAAAAACATGAAATATCATTTCCAATAAATTGTTACAGGAAAGATGAAACAAACAGCCTTGTTTTCATCTACATTGGAAATAATAAGAAAGCAGTAATCTTATTCTGTAAAGTTACCAAGATCCAAAATCTGCCTGCAGTATTTTACTTTACCCCAACTTCCCCCAGCCCATTTTTCAAATCTTCATTGCTACTCAAATTAGCAGCTAAGATGGACCAATGGATATCCTGTTGGACTTGGACAGAGGAAAATATGAGTTCAAAGCCTGCCTCTGACATTTACTAGCTGTGTGACCCTGGGCAAGTCATTCAGTAGCTGTGTGACCATGTGTTGTCACTTCTCTCAGTCTGTTTTTTTCATCTGTCAAATGGCAGAAATAAAGTGTCTACCTCCCAGGGTTGATATGAGGATCAAATGAGATATTGTAGGTAAGGCACTTTGGAAACCTTAAAGCATTATATAAATGCTAGATTTTAATGGAAACCAGAATAATGCAAATTTTGACACGAAATTTTTCAGGGGAATAGGTTAACAGTTAGCAAGGCAGCAGTGGATAATATCAATTTGTATTTTTATGGTGCTTAAACCTTGCAAAGTATTTTCCATATGCATTCTTCTGGTATCGTCACAAATTTATAAGGTAAGTAGTACAGGCATTATTCCTATTTTCAAATGAAGAAATCAGAGAGGTTAAAGTGATTTGGCTCATGGTTATACTAGTTATTTTTAAAAACAGAACTTGAACCTAGGCATCTCCTAATTCTAAGACTAGCACTCTAATGCCACACTGTTTCTTAATGGTGAAGAAAAATGTTTGAGAAAAGCTTTAAGTCTGGGGTCAGTTTCCCACCAGATCTCCTACTTACAGGTGACTACTTACACTGAAGGAAGGCAGTTACAGGAGCCTCTTCAAAGTTATTTAGGCTGGTCCTGGGATGACAGAGTTCACATCCAGGCCCACATTTGAAGCCTCTCTGACTAGATAGGAACTACCAAAGCTTTTAATCCTTGGCCATAGGCTATGAGGACTTATGGTCAACCCCACAAAATGATGATAATTTTAATGGCATTACTTTATATAACATTGTCTGTAGTGAGTAAATCGAAAGGGGGGAATTGTAGGGAGTTAGTGCCGACCCCGCAGCTGCTCGGACCCTAGCGCTTGGCCTGTTTCCTGGGTAAAACCAGACAGGCTTAGTAGGAGTTGGAACGGTGAGGCGCCCGGAGGAAAGACTTCCGTCCCTAGCAGGCCCCCTAACAGCCCCTCCTCTTGCTCTGGTAGCCATCCTTTCTCATGCAGGCAGAGTCCATTCGCCAAGGACTCACAAGCCCAGAAGGAAGAACTCAGCTGGCCACTACCTAATGCTCTTGAACCAGTGCCTAACACAACAATGCTTTGATACTTTACAAGGGCATCCTGCCCCGTGCCTCACATAGCTCATACAGCTCTGATATCAGCTGGCTACATGCCTGAGCCTTCCCATGCCTCCGTAGATACTGTAGGACAGCACCCCCCTTTGTTCCCATACTCTCATGGAAACTATAGCCCTAGCTTTTCCCATACGCTTGTAGGAAACATAGTTTACAACAATCCAGATTCTTCCCACCAGATATCGATCTTCCCATGCTCTCATCCCCTTATCCCTTGAACACCTGCTTCTGCTTATGTAGTGCAAAACCCTATAAAACTGGATAATGTCTGCCAATAAATCGGAGTTGCATCTTCCCTGACTCCCGCCTCATCATTGCGTACTGAGATAGAGACCCTTGCTGGTCAAGGACCCCTAACAATTGTCTTTGCTCATTCTCATACCTCCCCAGTCTTCTGTAGTATTAGCCTCCATGGCACAGAATAACTTAATTACTTGATGATATAAACAGTTGGTACAATTTTATTCCTCACTCAATGTGAAATCCGTGGAGGATGTCAATCAGTGCTTGTTCTAAGACCAACTCAAATTTGTGCGTGTCATCAAGAAATCTGACTGCTAGTCAGACTTTTAACTAGGGTAGAATGACCAGGGCTTTGCCCCTAATATGCCTCATTTCAAAGGAAATGACAGGATAGGATCAGAGACAAAGCTGGAAGGAACCTTTGAGGTCATTTAATCTAATGCCATCACTTTAGAAATGAGGAAACTGAGATCCAGTAAAGTTAAAAGATTTGTCTAAAATCATTCAGATAGCAAATGGTAGAACTAGGATTTGAACAAGGTCATCTCATGTCAAAACTATCATTTTCCCCAGTACCATACTGCCTTTCCTTCAGCAACATAGCAACAACAGAAATTAGCACCTAATTAGCAAGAATCATTACTTAAAATAGAAAGCTACTAGATGGTGGGCTGAGATAAACTCCTTCCTCCCTTACCTCCAGCAAAAGTTCATGGCACTTGCCCCAGGTATATTTTGTGGCATTTCCTGAGAACATACAAAAGGGACCCCCCCCCCATCACCACTCTTTCTTCTGCCAATTCCCTATCTTCTTTATATAACTTTTCCCCTCATAAACACTAGTAATTAATTATTAAAATACACAGCTGCCAAAACATAGATATCTCCCACATCAGAAAGAGGGTCTAAAACTTATATTCTTATCTCTTTTTTAAACCATATTCAAATAGCCTTTTTTTCATTTTTTGCTCCCTTTACCCAATAGAGTAACCTTTAGACTAGTTTTCCACAGTCCCTTAGATTCAACAAAGGCAGGGTTTCTTGTTAATGAGTGAAAAGTAACCATGCATAGTATTCTTATGATTAAGATCCTCTGTAATAGGTAGTTCTGAAATTCATTACATACTGCTTATCTATTCTCTATTCAACATGCTTCTCCGCATAATCATCAGTGCCTGAGATGTTAATTTTCCTAACAGTACTCAGTATTCAACAGGTCCCTTTCCTAACCCTAGTACTCCTAAATTGAGACAGAGAAGAAAGTTCTATTGTAGCTAATAAAATAACAAACAATAGTTAAGGGAAAGAATGTTGGCCATAAGGAAGTAATAGTAAAAATGTCCAGACGCTTGGAAGAAAGGTACCACCAAAACACAAATTATCTCATCTTCTTCATGAGTTAATGGGGAAGGTCTTATGGGTTTGATCTATTCATTCTCATCATGGCATTTCTACTGTGGAATTCTGTCCATGAATACCATAAGATCCATTCCTATGAGACAATATGATTTACTGGAAAGAACATTGCATTTAGAATCAAAGGACTGAGATTTGAACCCTGGGAGTACTACTTATTATCTGCATAACCTTGGGAAGTAACCTAACCTTTCTGAGATTCAGTTTCCTCAAATGTAAAATAAGAAAATTAGAAAAGGTCATATCTAAATCTAGAGCCCTTTCAGATCTTGGAACCTCAGTTTTTTTCATCTCTAAAATAGGGATAATAATACTTTTGGTATTTACCTCACAAGAATTTTCATGAAGATCAAATGAGATATTGCTTTACAAATTTTTTAAAATTTTCATTATTAACTTATTTAATATTTTTAGTTTTCAGCATTAATTTTCATAAGAGTTAGAATTACAAATTTTCTCCACATTTCTACCCTCCCCCTCCCACTCCAAGATAGCATATATTTGGATTGTCCTGTTCCCCAGTCAACCATACCCCTCTTCTGTCACCCCACTCCCCCCATCCCCTTTTCTGTTACTTTCTTGTAGGGCAAGATAGATTTTTATGCCCCATTTCCTGTATATCTTATTTCATAGTTGCACACAAAAATTTTTTTTGAACATTTGCTTCTAAAACTTTAAGTTCCAAATTCTGTCCCCTCTTCCCTCCCCACTCACCCTCCCTAAGAAGGCAAGCAATTCAACATAGGCCACATTCGTCTCATTATGCAAAACCCTTCCACAATACTCATGTTGTGAAAGACTAACTATAATTTTGTTCCTTCCTAACCTATCCCCCTTTATCCAATTTTCTCTCTTGACCCTGTCCCTTTTTAAAAGTGTTTGCTTTTGATTACCTCCTCCCCCTATCTGCCCTCCCTTCTATAGTCCGCCCATTTTTATCTTCTTCCTCCTTCTTTCCTCTGGGGTAAGATACCCAACTGAGTGTGTATGTTATTCCCTCCTCAGGTCAAATCCAATGACAGCAAGATTCACTCATTCCCCCTCACCTACCCCCTCTTCCCTCCCAATAGAACTGCTTTTTTTTGCCATTTTTAGGTGAGATAATTTACCCCATTCTATCTCTCCCTTTCTCCCTCTCTCAATATATTCCTCTCTCATCCCTTAATTTTATTTTTTTTAGAAATCATCCTTTCATATTGAACTCACCCTGTGCCCTCTGTTTATATACATATACATATACATGTACATGTACATGTACATATACATATACATATGTGTATGTATATTCCCTACAGCTACCCTAATGCTGAGGTCTCATGAATTATACACATCATCTTTCCATGTTGGAATGTAAACAAAACAGTTCAACTTTAGTACGTCCCTTATGATTTCTCTTTCTTGTTTACCTTTTCATGCTTCTCTTGATTTTTGTGTTTGAAAATCAAATTTTCTATTCAGCTCTGCTATTTTCACTGAGAAAGCTTGAAAGTCCTCTATTTATTGAAAATCCATATTTTGCCTTGGAGCATGATACTCAATTTTGCTGGGTAGGTGATTCTTGGTTTTAATCCTAGCTCCATTGACCTCCGGAATAACATATTTCAAGCCCTTCGATCTCTTAATGTAGAAGCTGCCAGATCTTGGATTATTCTGATTGGGTTTCCACAATACTCAAATTGTTTCTTTCTGGCTGCTTGCAGTATTTTCTCCTTGATCTGGGAGCTCTGGAATTTAGTGACAATATTCCTAGGAGTTTTCTTTTTGGGACCTTTTTCAGGAGGCAATTGGTGGATTCTTTCAATTTCTACTTTACCTTCTGGCTCTAGAATATCAGGGCAGTTCTTGATAATTTCTTGAAAAACAATATCTAGACTCTTTTTTTTGATCATGGCTTTCAGGTAGTCCAATAATTTTTAAATTATCTCTCCTGGATCAATTTTCCAGGTCAGTGATTTTTCCTATGTGATATTTCACATTGTCTTCCATGTTTTCATTCCTTTGGTTATGTTTTATAATATCTTGATTTCTCATAAATTCACTAGCTTCCACTTGCTCAAATCTAATTTTTAAGGTAGTATTTTCTTCAGTGGTCTTTTGGACCTCCTTTTCCATTTGGCCAATTCTGCCTTTCAAGGCATTCTTCTCCTCATTGGCTTTTTGGAGCTTTTTTGGTATTTGAGTTAGTCTATTTTTAAAGTGTCATTTTCTTCAGTACTTTTGGGTCTCCTTTAGCAAGTCATTGACTTGTTTTTCATGGTTTTCTCACATCACTCTCATGTCTCTTCCCAATTTTTCTTCCACTTCTCTAACTTGCTTTTCCAAATCCTTTATGAGCTCTTCCATGGCCTGAGACCAGTTTATGTTTTTCTTGGAGGCTTTTGATGTAGGCTCTTTGACTTTGTTTTAGTCTTCTTTGTCATCAAAGAAAGATTCCAAAGTCTGAGTCTGAATCTGAGACTGTTTTCACTGCCTGGCCATGCTCCCAGCCAACTACTTGACCCTTGAGTTTTTCATCGTGGTATGACTGCTTGTAGAGTAGAAAGTACTTTGTCCCAAGCTTGAGGGTTTGTGCTGTCGTTTTCAGAGCTATTTCTACACAGCAAGTTCCACCTCCCCCAAGAACCACCAACCCGGACCATGACTCACATCTTCAGCAGGCTCTGCACTCCTGCTCTGATCTGCCACTTAATTCCTCCCACCAGGTGGGCCTGGGGCCAGAAGCAACTGCAGCTGTAGTTCTGTCCTCAGAGCTGCACCACCTCCACTGCCCCTTGGGTCGGTGGCCAGACTGCAAACTGCTTTCACTCTGTCCCAGCAGCTTTTCCCACTAACCTTCTCTGTTTTCTTTGTTTTTTGTGAGTTGAGAAGTCTGGTAACTGTCACAGCTCTCTGATTCAGGGTGCTAGGTTCTGTTCCACCCGGCTCCTGGTCTGGTTGGTCTGGGCGCAGCCCACACTGCTCTGCTTCCCTCTGCTCCCAGCTCCATGTGCTAGACCATACCCAGAGGCCACCCAGACTATCCTGGTCTAGAGTCCTGCTTCCCTCTGCTATTCTGTGGGTTCTGCAGCTCTAGAATTTCTTCAGAGCCATTTTTATAGGCTTTTGGAGGGACTTGGGGTGGGGGAGCTCACACGAGTTCCTGCTTTCCAGCCGCCATCTTCTGCAAATATTTTAAATTAAGATTTTTTATTTTTAGTTTACAACACTCCGTTCCACATGATTTTGAGTTCCAGATTTTCTTTCCCCACCTCCTCCCCAAGACAGCATGGAATCTGATATATCTTTTACATATGACTTCACATTAAACTTATTTGCACAATAGTCAAGTTGTAAAGAAGAATTATGAACAATGGAGTGAATCATGAGAAAGAAGAAACCAAACCAAAAAGAAAAACAATCAAAAGAGAAAAAAAAAGGACAGCAAATGGTTTGCCTCAATCTGCATTCAGATTCCGTACTTCTTTTTCTGGATGTAGATAGCTCACTCTATCATGAGTCCTTTGGAGTTGTCTTTGAACCTTGCATTGCTGAGAAGAGCCCAGTTTATCCAGGTTAGTCATCACAGAATCAATATATCTGTGGTTGTATACAATGTTCTCCTGGTTCTGCTATGCTCACAGCATTATATCATGTAGGTTTTTCCAAGTTATTATAAAGTCAATATCTTCCCCATTTCTTATAGTACAATAGTATTTCATTACATTCATACACCACAACTTGTTTAGCCGTTCCCCAATTGATGGGCATCCCCTTGATTTCCAATTCTTTGCTACCACAAAAAAAGCAGCTAAAAATATTTTTGTGCATACGGGGCCCTTTGCCACTTTGTGATCTCTTTGGGATACAGCCCTAGAAGTGGTATTGCTGGATCAAAGTGTATGCACATTTTCATAGCCCTTTGGGCATAGTTCCAAATTACTCTCCAGAATGGCTGGATCAGTTCGCAACTCCACCAGCAATGTAACAATGTTCCAATTTTCCCACATCCTATCCAGCATTTATCATTTTCCTGTTTTGTCATGTTAGCCAATGTGACAGAAGAGATGGTACCTAAGAGTTGCTTTGATTTGCATTTCTCTAATCAGTAGTGATTTAGAGCATTTTTTCATATGCCTATAGATATCTTTAATTTCTTCTTCTGAAAACTGCCTGTTCATATTCTTTGACCATTTCTCAAATTAGGAATGACTTGTATTCAAATAAATTTGGCTCAGTTCTCTGTATATTTTAGAGATGAGGCCTTTATCAGAGACACTTGTTGTAAAGATTTTCTTCCTATTTTCTACTTCCTCCCTAATCTTTGTTGCATTGGCTTTTTATACAAAAATTTTTCAAATTAACATAATCAAAATTATCCATTTTGCATTTTGTATTGCTCTCTATCTCTTGTTGGGTCATGAATTCTTCCATTTCCCATAAATCTGATAGGTAAACATTTCCTTGCTCTCCAAAATTGCTTATAGTATCAGCCTTTATTCCTAAATCATGAATGCATTTTGACTTTATTTTGGTATATGGTGCAAGATATTGATCTATGTCCAGTTTCTGCCCTACCGTTTTCCAATTTTCCCAGCAGTTTTTGTGAAATAGTGAATTCTTTGGGTTTATCAAAGAGTAGATTGCTATAGACATTGACTACTGCATTTTGTGTTCCTAACCTATTCCACTGATCCACCACTCTGTTTCTTATCCAGGACCAGGTAATTTTGATGACTGCTGCTTTATAGTACAGTTTAATATCTGGTATGGCTAGGCCACCTTCCCTAGCATTTCTTTTCATTAATTCCCTAAATATTCTGGATCTCTTGCACTTCCATATGAATTTTCTTATTATTTTATTCAGTTCTGTAAAATAATTTTTGGTAGTTTGATTGGTATGGTGTGGAATAAATAAATTATTTTAGGTAAAATTGTCATTTTTATTATATTATGTCAGTCTAACCACAAGTAACTGATGTTTTCCCATTTATTTAGATCTGACTTAATTTGTGTGAAAAGTGATTCATGATTGTGTTCATATAGGCCCTGGGTTTGTCATGGCAGATAGACTCCCAAATATTTTATAGTGTCTACAGGAACTTTAAATGGAACTTCTCTTTCTATCTCTTGCTGTTGGGCTTTGTTAGTAATGTATAGGAATGCCAAGAATTTATGTGGGTTTATTTTATATCCTGCAACTTTGCTAAAGTTGTTTATTATTTCAAGTAGTTTTTTACTTGATTCTCTAGGATTCTCTAAGTAAATCATCATATCACCTTCAAAAAGCGGTAATTTAGTTTCTTCTTTGCCTTTTCTAATTACTTCAATTTCTTTTTCTTTTCTTATTGCTATAGCTAACATTTCTAGTACCAAATTGAATAATGGGGTGATAATGGATATCCTTGTTTCACCTATCTTATTGGTAATGCATCTAGCTTATCCCCATTACAAATAATACTTGTTGATGGTTTTAGGTAGATGCTATTTATAATTTTAAGGAAGACTCTGTTTATTCCTATGCTTTCTAGTGTTTTAATAGGAATGGATGTTGTATTTTGTCAAAAGCTTTTTCTGCATCTATTAAGATAATCATGTGGTTTCTGTTAGTTTTGTTGTTGATATGATCAATTATGCTGATAGTTTTCCTAATATTGAAACAGCCTTGCATTCCTGATAAATCCTACCTAGTTGTACTGCATTATTCTCATGATAAGTTGCTGCAATCTTTTTGCTAATATTTTATTTAAAATTTTTGCATCAATATTCATTAGATAAATTGGTCTATAATTTTCTTTTTCTGTTTTGATTCTTCCTGGTTTGGGTATTAGTATCATATTTGTGTCATAAAAAGAATTTGGTCGGATGCCTTCTTCACCTATTTTCCCAAATAGTCTATACAGTATATGAATTAATTGCTCTTTAAATGATTGCTGGAATTCACATGTAAAACCATCTGGCCTGGAGATTGTTTCCTAGGGAGTTCATTGATTCTTCATCAATTTCTTTTTCTGTGATGGGGTTATTTAGGTATTTTACTTCCTCTTCTGTTAACCTGGGCAATTTATATTTTTGTAAATATTCACCCATTTCCCTAAGGTTGTCAAATTTATGGGCATGCAATTGGGCAAAATAATTCCTAATTATTGTTTTAATTTCCTCTTCATTGGAGGTGAATTCACCCTTTTCATTTTTGATACTGGCAATTTGGTTTTCTTCTTTCTTTTATTTAATCAAATTGACTAAAGGTTTATCAATTTTATTGGTTTTTTTTTCACAAAACCTTCTTTTTGTTTTATTTATTAATTTAATAGTTTTCTTGATTTTAATTTTATTAATCTCTCCTTTGATTTTCAGTATTTCTAATTTGGTATTTAATTGGGGATTTTCAATTTGTTCTTTTTCTAGCTTTTTCAGTTGTATGCCCAAATCATTGATTTCCTTTTTCTCTATTTTGTTCATGTAAGCATTTAGAGATATAAAACTTCCCCTAAGAATTGCTTTTGCTGCATCCCATAAGTTTTGATATATTGTCTCATTGTTGTCATTGTCTTGAAAAGTTATTGTTTCTCTGATTTGTTCTTTGGCCCACTCATTCTTTAGAATTAGATTATTTAGTTTCCAAATAATTTTTAGTTTTTTTTCCATGGTCCTTTATTACAAATAATTTTTATTGCATCATGATCTGAAAAGGATGCTTTGACTACTTCTGCCTTTCTGCACTGGATTATGAAGTTTTTATGCCCTGGTACATGGTCAATTTTTGAGTGTGTGCCATGTACTGCTGAGAAAAAAAGTATATTCTTTTTTATCCCCATTCAGTTTTCTCCATAGGCCTATCATATTCACCTTTTCTAAAATTCTATTCACCTCCTTAACTTCTTTCTTGTTTATTTTGAGGTTAGATTTATCAAGTTCAGAGAGGGTGAGGTTGAGGTGCTTCACTAGTATAGTTTTGCTGACTGTCTCTTCCTGTAACTCCCTTAACTTCTCCTCTAAGAATCTGCATGCTATACCACTTGGTGCATATATGTTAAATAATGATATTGCTTCCTTGTTTATAGTGCCTTTCAGCAGGATATTGTGTCCTTCCTTATCTCTTTCAATTAGATCTATCTTTGCTTTTCCTTTGTCTGGGATTAGGATTGCTACCTCTGTTTTTTTTTTTACTTTAGCTGAAGCACAATATATACCACTCCAGCCTTTTACCATTACCCTCTGCATATCCCCCTGTTTCAAATGTGTTTCTTGTAAACAGCATATTGTAAGATTGTGGTTTTTAATCCATTCTGCTATCCACTTTCGTTTTATGGGAGAGTTCATCCCATTCACATTCACAGTTATGATTACTGTGTCTTTTTCTCCATCCTATTTCCCCCTGTTTATGCTTTTCTTTCTCCCTTCTCCCTTCCATTCCTGAACAGTTTTGCTTTTGACCACCACCTTCCTCAGTTTACCCTCCCTCTTGATTCCCCTCCATTATTGTACCTTTTCCCCTTGCTACTTCTTCCCTCCCTTCTGACCACTCCCCTCCCTTTTCTTTCCCCTTTCCCCTCCTCCACCTGTAGGACAAGTTTCATTTCTATACTTATCAGAGTATGTTTTTCCCTTCTTGAACCAAATCCAATGAGAGTAAAGCTCAAATACTGCTCTTCTCCCTCCCTTCTTTCCCTCTATTATAAATGTTTTTGTGCCTATTCATGTGATGTAATTTACCCTTTTCAACTACCTCCTTACCTCTTCTCCCAGAATCATTCCTTTATATCTCTTAGTTATACTTTTTATCATTTTGTCAGTTATTTTATACTGACACCCACAGTCTATGTATATCCCTTTCAATTGTCATAATAACCATACTATTCTCAAGATTGACATATATATATATATGTGTGTGTGTGTGTGTGTATGTATATATATATATATTTGTGTATATATATGTATATATATATATATATATATCATATATAAAACAATGTAATCATATATAAGGATATAACTTAACAAGGGGTTTTCCCTCATTTACCTTTTCATGTCTCTCTTGAGTTTTGTATTTGAAGATCAAATTTTTCATTGAGCTCTGGCCTTTTCATCAGGAAGGTCTGGAATTCTCTTATTTCACTGATGTCCATTTCCCTTCCTGGAAAATTATGCTCGATTTTGCTGGGTAGTTGATCCTTGGTCCAAGCTCCTTTGCCTTTCAGAATATCGTATTCCAATTTCTCCTATCATTTAATGTAGAAGCTGAAAGATCCTGTGTTATTCTGACTGTAGTTCCATGATATTTGAATTGTTTCTTTCTAGCTGTTTGCAGTATTTGCTCCTTGACATGGTTGTTCTGGAATTTGGCTATATTTCTTGGAGTTTTCAGTTTGGGATCTCGTTTAGGGGGTGCTCAGTGGATTCTTTTGATAATGATTTTACCTCTGGTTCTAGGACCTTGGGGCAATTATCCTTAATGATTTCTAGGAAGATACTGTCCAGGCTCTTTTATTCATTGTGGCTTTTTGGTAGGGCAACAATTCTTAGATTGTCTCTCCTGGATCTTTTTTCCAGGTCAGTTGCTTTTCCAATCAGACAGTTCACATTTTCTTCTATTTTTTCATTCTTTAGATTTTGTTTGACTGATTCTTGATGTCTCATATGGTCATTAGCTTCCACTTGCCCAATTCTAACTTTTAATGTATTTTTTTCTTCCTTTAGCTTCTCTACCTCCTTTTCCATTTGGTTGATTTTACTTTCCAATGAGACTTTTTCTCCATTTATATTCTGATTCTCCTTAAACATTTCACTGATTTTACTTTTTAAAGATTTGTTTTCATCAGTGATTTTTTTCCATTTTTTCAGTTTTTTTCTTTTACCTCCCTAATTTGTTTTTTAAAGTCCTCTTTGAGTACTTCCAGGAATGCTTTTTAGTCTGGAGACCAGTTCACTTTCCCTTTTGATGTTTCAGATGTGGGTATAGTGTGCATGCTGTCCTCTTCTGAATTGGTATTTTGATCTTCCCTGTCTCCATAATATAATTCAATGGTCTTTGAAAGCTGTTTAGTGTGCTTTTTCATGGTGTTTTTTCCCCTCCTGGCTTATAAAGTAGATCTCTATTTCTGGGGCTCAGGGGGCTCTGTCCCAAGTTTCTTTTGTTGGGATCTGTTGGCCTGCTCACTGGCTTTCTGTGCTCTGGCCTCTGGTTTTGTGAGGTGTGGGGGAGGGGTGGTCTGGCTTCTGGGAGTCTCCTCTTCCCTAGGACTGCTCTACAGCATGGGTGGTCTCAGCTGTTGTCTGTGCTGGTGTCTGCCACTTCCCCTGGCTGTGCAAAGCCACATCTGGGGTCCTGGCATTGACGTTTGTTAGCTACACCCCGCTAGGGCTCAGTTACTCTTGTTGTTCTGCTGAGACACTCTCTTCCTGCACTAGTCTCCTTCTGCCAATCACAAGAAGGGCCCGCTCCACAACTTCTTTTGCTATATGGCTACTGAAGCCCTACTTCTGGCTCCTCTATTTCTCCCAAGGTAGTATTCTCTGGGTGAGGGAGGGAGGGAGGGAGGGAGAGATGATTTACCTGGATGTTATGGCTCCCAGAAGTTCAAGAAGGCAAGTTTCAAACCTTTAGACTGTGTGTGGGCCAGAGGCCTCCAGGGTACATGCTCCCAAGGCCACAGGCTCTGCTCTGGTGTTTCCCGTAGCTCTGACAGACTCACGTCATGGGCTGAGAGGCCTGAGGCTCAATCACAGCCATAGCCAATACTTCTGCCCTGGGCCTGCTCTTGTTTCCACCTTTCACTTACCCAGCACTCTTGCAGGTCAGTGGTTCCTCTGCTGTTCCCAGTTGGTGTGGCCTGGTGCCATTTCGCGTGCCCGGCGCTCCTGCCCCTCTCAGTCTATTAGTGGCTTCTAACTCTCAAATCTGCTCAAATTCACTTTTTTTTAGATGTATCTTACAGAATTTGTGAGAGAGCTCAAGTAGTTCCTTCCTTTCACAGCACCATCTTGGCTCAGCCCCACTTAGAAAATTTTAAAATCAAATGTTGGTTAGTCAATCAACATTTATCAAGTACCTACCTTGTGCCAGGTACTGTGCTAAGTCTTAGGGATCCAAAAAAAAGGAAAAAAATAGTCCCTACTCCCAAGGAGGTTGTAGTCTAATGGGAAAGACACCATAAAAACCCCTATTTACAAATGTTAGCTATTATAATCAATGGAGTTAATACCATTCCCAAAAGGGCTGTAGCACCCTTTTCTCTTCTATGGCAGTCCAAGCTCTGTCCATTATAATTCATGATGGTTTGTACAATACTTTGTAAATAGTATACAAAAAAACACCAACTCACTTGACCATTTTTGATGACTTTTTGGCAAATTTCTTCACATAGTGTATTGCATAAAAATGCCATCATCATCTCTGGCTACTATGGCAACAGAAATATTTTGGGAATGATTTTAAGGTAATACTGCATATCTATGATGTGTCACATTAGAAGTAGTCTGAAGCAAAGAATATGGGCTCCATTTCATTTCAAATTTTTAAAATGTAGTGTTTATTTTCCATTCCTGAAATTCCCTTAGGTTACTCTTTGCAAATCAATAAGTAGCAGGAGATGCAATTACCTCTTAACACTAGAGAGGGAATTTTCATGTTAAGCACTTTCTGAAAAGATTGTAACACCCCTCATGTATTCTTATCCATGTTTTATTAGGTCTTTTTTTTCTTTTACCACTACAAGGTGTAGTTAATGCCTCTGTATACCACCTCATGCAGTTTAGGAGTATGAAAACCAACTTATCCATGATGTGCTGGTGGGAGTTTAATAAAAGAACTTGTCATTTGTTTCACACTTTGCACTGCAGAGCTCAGAATGCTATGACCCCTATCATACTACAAAACATCTAATTCTGTTTGTCAAATAGCAAGAAAGGTCACATGGAAGTAAAAACTAATATGAGGGTTAGACAGTTTAATGTTTATTGAGGTCAAATTATCCTATCTAGTGTTTGGGCAGAGGACCAAACATAAGCCACTACATTAAAATGCAAATAAAAATCTTCTGAGATGGGCTGTGGCATTGGATAAACCACACAGTAGGAATTCAAAAAAGACTAGAGAATTTACATTCCACTTCTAGTCAAGACCATTGCCACAATGAAGCAACTCTCTATTAGGGATAGCCCAAGCCCCAATAAGAAATCATTCTCATTCCAGCATGCCTTAGTTCCTCATATATATTTTGTGTATTTCATAAATATTTCCAAGACCCCATTAATACAAAAGTCTTGTATATAGTCCTATGTATAGCTCTACAACATAGACTTTTGTTCTTAGAATTAAGGTAAAAATGATAGTAGAATTAGGTTTATTTGTAGTTATCTATTAAGTCTATCTTTGGGGCAGCTATGTGACACAGTGGATAAGACACTGCATGTGGAGTCAGGAAGATCTGAGGGATTTGAGTTCAAATTTGGCTTCAGATTCTTAGTGTGACTCTATTTGCCTCAGTTTCTCATCTGTAAAATGGGGACACCCTGGAGAATGAAATGGTGAATCACTTCAGTATCTTTACCAAGTGAGTATCTTTGTTATGGAGAGTCAGACATGACTGGATGACAGAACAATATGGTTATCTATGACCAAATAAGGAAACTCACAATCACAATTCAGAAGCCAAGAAAAAATGTCACCACTCCCAAGCAGGAAATGCTACAATGGAGACCCTTCTAATTTGTCTGCTATGTGGGAATGCTTGCCCAGCGTTTTCCACATGGGTCTGTGTGTCTTTGTCTCCAATTTGTTGGATGTTTACTGAAGGGAGAGTGGAGAGTGACTTGGTTGGTCTAGTAAGTAGTATAGGGTGCGAAAAAAGTCCTATCTGATGCTGAAAGAGCTTCTGTAGAGCCAGAATTTTTGGAGTCTTATAATAATATTACTGCAAACAAATGCTCCATTCTCATCCTGAGAACATTTTCCTCACTGCAGATAGCAAGAAAAGCTTCCTATAAGTATTTTGGCTTGGACTAGACATGATATGCATGTACAAAAATCTGTATACTTCTGCTAGCAAAAGGTGGTATCATTTGGTAGGGGCTGGTTAAACTAGCACACAATGGCCTCTCCCCTAACCCTAAAAGTGATAATTTATCCTAATTGGTTGGGGAGGGAGGAAGCCAAAGGAAAGAAATGCTCAGTATAAACCAATTAACTCAATAGAATAGTTCCAGGAATTTGCATTTCTGAAAGCTAGGTAAACAAGATTATACTACGCTTTTCCATTGTCTCTCAAAAGGAAAGTTTGAGGTTCAAACTTTATAAAGAGATTCACGAATGAAATAGGAACAAAGAACAAGAACAAAGTAGAGCTCCAACTGCACTATGTTGTATGAGTTTCCTAGCTCTAAATGGCAAGAGAAGTTGTCATATGATTGTGTTTGACACTTCAAAAGTTTTCAGAAGAGTCACACACAGAACAATGCCAAGTGGAATGTCATGCCTGTCAAAGTTCTTTTGAACTATGATATTAAAACTGTGCTTGAGGATCAAAGAACTTTCTACCAAAGTTTCATGCACATACTTGTGCCATACTATGGATTTTTCTGCTGCCTAATAATAATTAATATTTATACAATACTTTAAAAGTGTTTTCTTTTTATTATATCCTATGGTTCTATTAGCATCTCCATGTGGTGCATGCCACTTTACAGATGAAAAATAGACTCTGAGAAGTAAGGGATTTGTCATTGGTCATATACATAGCTGGTAAGTGACTAAGGTGAGATGTAAATTCAGATCGCCTGATTCCTAGCCCAGTATGCTTTCCACTAATGCTATTCTGCCTTCTGAAATATGGTTAAGAAAAGAGCTAAAATAAAGGATTTATAGAAGACTGAAATTCATGACACTATCTGAATTTGCATAGCACCTTCCTATTCAAAGGGTCATCATTTCCTATATAGACTTACCAGATAGACACTATCAAGATGTAAAATGTTAAGTCCACAGTCATACGGTGAGTCAAAGGCAGAATGAAACCATTTAAACTTACACTGGTTGCACTATGAAGATTATTTAAAATTATGAATTGTAAGATTATAAATAATTTTAAATTGTCTTTTGTGAGAGAATTAAAAATTAAAGTATACCACATCTTTCCATTTCAAAGTATAGTTTTTCAGTGCACAAGCTTTTCCTCTGATTTTTATACATGCGTAAATGGATATATTTATACTCGTATATGTGCTAGTAGTAGTAATAGCGGTAGCAGCAGCAGTATCATTATCATTGTGGTAGAAAAATATAACTCCACTATGGACAGAGCTTATTCTATGTCTTTGGACATCAATGAATAAAATCATGCCTCTAAAATATAACTGCTATATAGTGAAAATATGAAATAACCTTATTAGCCTATAACATAAATGTTAATTGTGTTCTCCTACAACAGGACTCCACTGTTTCTATCTACAGGTATTTCTCAATTATTTACCAAAACAAAACACTTTGTGGCAGTTTTTTTTTGGTCTAGTAATAGTAAAAAGATACCCTAATCACTGCTCAAATAAAATTTCCGCAATCATGATGGGATATTTTAAGAATTGCTTAAAAGGAAATTATTTGGTTAATTTTCTTTAATAAGATGTAGTGATGTATAATTGTGATATTTCCTACTCTATATCTTCCATTTAAGCCAAATGTTCCCTCAATTATTACATAATACATTAAAGGAGTAGGGAAGTACTTAGAAGGTTCCCTAGATCTCACCTAATACAACTCTCTGATTTTAAACTGAAAGCTAAGGAGGTGACACCATGAGTTAGCAGAAGAGAGTGTTTTAGAGTCCAGATCTCTGGATTCCCAGTCTAGTGCAACCCTCCCTCTCAAAAAAAAATATACTATGATGAATTGAATTTCAAATCCACATCCTATCTCTGGTTCTTAATTGTGCCTTGCTCCATTGGTCATTGGTGCTTTCACAAGCTCAGACAGAACTAGTGATAATGATAAAAAGAATGTTAAATGTTATGGACACAGTCATAGTCATTAAAAACTCTAAAATATTTGTTATATTATGGGGTTGTATTGGTCAAGGTGTGGTTAATAATCACACACACACACAGATGTACACACACATGTACACCTTCTTTAGCATGTTCAAAGTACAAGTAGTATTCCTAGAGATGTTCCCAGCATCTTCTTTCATAGAATAATAACATAAAATATTGGTTGGGGTTAGGGGAAGGCAGAGGACTCAAAAAGAAATAAAGGCTATTGGCAGGCAGATCAGTATTTGTTCACCTGCTTAAGTGCTTTTTTGTTTGCATACGCACTACTGCAAGGTTCTATTGTGCTTCCCATGCTTTAGATATTATTTTACCAGTGTTGTTATAAATGTGTTGACAGAACTGCCCTCTCTCTTGTATACTCTCCTCCTCTGTGTGCAGGTAATTCAGAGGGTTCTGGAAACATCATAAACACAAAAGGCATCACTCTAAAAGTGCTTCCTTACCTATTGAAATACAAAAATATAAACAGATGATTCCTACCATCCATAAGTGTGTTGAAAATTCTATAATGATTCAGGGTCCACTAATATTAGTACCACCACAGTTGCCACAGAAGATCAATAATAAAAATAAACATTAAATAGTAATAAAATATTAAACATTAAACAATAATAAAAATAAACATTAAAAATATACAGCATCACACTCTTTTTAGTGCATCAATTAACTCTGACATGCCTTGCATAAATGTAATGTGTAGGTCTTTTGCGGTTTTTTATATTAACTAAGCTGATAAGAGTTCCATCTATTGGCCAATGAGTAAGACTGAAATATTCACTGACCAACTATTATCCAAAACGCAGTCTTTGTTCTCTAGAACTTGTCACTTAATTACAGAGACATGAAGTAGATACATGAAACAACCAGAAAATAATTTGAAGCAATTTATGTGGTGAAGAACTTCAAGGTACAGGAAAAATGACTCAAGTCTGGGATTACAGGGGAAATCTTTACAGAGGTGATGGGTCTATTCTTGTTTCTATCACTTATTCAAGAGGTATCCTCAATAGAAACCACTGCTCTCTCAATCCTATCTAACCAACTAGGAAGGCATTTGCTCATTATATTTGGGGTACGAATTGAAATTTAGCATTACACTTTATCCTAATTACTTATTTTGTTCTTATGAATCAGTTACCTGATCCTTCATAATGCAGACATACAGTTTTAACAGAAAAAATTACAAATAACTCCTGACACAATGATCTTTATTCTTCAAGTCCTTCATCCTGAGAGCTACACCCATAAAAAAAACAGCACCATTACTGGTTGCTAGGGAGCTGAAGTGAAATCTGGAGGGAAGGGCTGAGTGCTCAGTGTGCATTCTTTGATGCCTAGGACACAGTGACCAGAAAGAAGAAATAGGGTCAAATTGGTCTCCTAGTAAAAGCCTTCACCCACAATCTCCAGTTAGCCATTGCCATCATCCCCACTTACTAGATATTTAAGATTTGCCCATTAAAATTTTTTTTAGCTCACAACAGAAGACCATATACCAAAAATAAGAGTTGAGTCCATTAGTGCTAATATTCTCTAATTAAATTTGTCATATCACTAAAGACATTTCGGAAGAGACAGAGCAAGTTTGTAAACTTAACCCTGATATGTATTAAACACCATAGTTGAATTATCACACTTTAGAGATCTATTTTAGATGATGGAAGCATTAGTATGAGAGATGGATATAGCAAAGAATATTGGGTCAGCTATCCCTTTTCCTCAGGGACCAATAGAGGATTATATTCAACTTTTATGTAATTATAAGGCTGTAATCTAGACAGTTTTTAAGTGTTGTTTGTAGCTTCTAAGATGGCCCTAGGGAGACTGGTCCTTACTCTAATGGATTTTGCCCTCCACAGTTTGTTGATTTTCATAATAACCTGTGCTTTTGGAGGAACTCCAAGGGTACCTCCTAAAGACAGGTATTAAAATTCTCTTAGCCAATTACACAGGGCACAGTAGAAAAAACTGGTGTTCTGATAAGGAGAGAAATTGGGATGCTTTTTTAAAAACTCAAAAAGGCCAATGTAGAGTTTCTTACTGGCCAAACAGAATTCCTATGGTTTAAAGAAAAAGAAAAAATGTCAGCAGAAGACAGCAAAAGGAAGTTCAGAAGATATATTGGAATGATCTAAGTTGATATATACTTTTAAAACAAACACAAACTGTGCATTGTAGATGAAATCATCTTTTTCTGTTCTTTTATATGGAAATTGTCATGTTTATTATAATTATCAAATTTGTAATAAAAGTGTTTTAATATTTTTAAAATCTTGACAGTTTTTATTATTCTTATGAGACTCACCTTCTTTCAATCTTCAGACTACTGACACCAATTCTATACTTCAGATAGAAGGATTACTAACAAGGTATTAAGAGACCTGCACATGGTAGGTCAGTTAGCTATCATCCCTACCACCAACATATTTATTTAAGAGTCATGCACTTTGATTTATCTTTTAGCTCTCAACACAAAACTATATGTTAAAGATCAGAGTTGAGTCCGTTATTGCTAATGTTCTCTAATTGAATTTGTAGGTACCCCTTAAATACTGATTTGATATAATTTTCAGCCAAAATCTCCTTCTAACATTTAGGAGGTACTGGGACCCAAGAGAAAAAGTGCCAAAAACACTTCATACCAAACACAATACTAGAGGAAAAAGACAGAAGCCATCACAGTTACCTCAGCCAAGCAGTAAGTGCCTGTGAATGAATGTGCATTTAAGAAAGGAAATTCTTTAAGTGTATTTAGGTCACAAATTTTTCCCAGCAGTGGCATCTGGTGTTAGAGTTGTAGGCATCTGTCATTTAACATGGCACAATGAAGGCACAATTAGCTTATTATTTAATGGAAATACTATGTGTAACAGAATTGTGAACAAGAAAAGATTTGGAGAACAATTATTTATATGTTACCAACTTTTTTTATTCAAAGGAGAAATTATTCTCTCCTATTGAAAACCAGGGAAGAGCATGAAGATTTGTGATAATGAAAATCTGAGAAGTTATCTCAAACCACAATATTCCTCTGTGTTGGAATAGAGGTTGGATATGATAGTGACACCTACGATCATATTAAAAGCTCATCCTACAATGTCTAGATTTGTATTAATCTAATTTTCACAAATTCATTTGTTATACTATTATGGACTTCTGCCAAAACTCCAGACAGCACTGGAGCCTTGTAAAACAAGCACTGAAGTTACCCAGAGAAAAAAAATGAAGACTGCAGAGCAAGTTAACAGATGTGTCAGCAAATGAATGGTATTAATTCTCTTCTGTGAATAATAGTCCTTGTATTCTACAAGTCAACAAGAAATATTTTCAAAGTGTCTTTCCCTTGATGACTGCAAAGTTAAGTGTTTTTCTTCTTTTTTCTTTTAAATAGACAAAAGATAACTTGAAATGAAGTCATTTCATCAGATGAGATGACCAACTCCTGAGGCTATTAACATCCAGAGATTCTGAATAATAATACATTTTTAAAAGCCTCCAGCTTCCCAGGCAAGAGAATTTGAAATGTTCTTGAAAAAAAAATCAATCATTCAGTTCATTCCAGTTAGTCTCCCCCCTTTTTTCCAAAGAGTACGGTGATCTTTCGGAAAAGGGAGAAACCTAGTCATGTAGGTATAGGAAAGTATAGATAAAACATAATGTAAAAGGTAAACTCTGTCATATACTTATATGCCCCAACATAAAGGTGTCTAGAAGAGGATAAGAAATTATACACAGCCACAAGAATGTGATTTCTCTAACACAACGACAGAAAAGAGTACTTAGTATAGCATGGAGTAGTAAACAGTGACATGAACTTCAAAGAGATCAAGGAGAATAAGGAAGGAAAAAAGACCAAGCCATTGTGTTTAGTCATAAGAAAATCTTTGGTGACCTTAGAGCAGGCCTTCTTAACCTTTTTTGTATCATAGACATGTTTGGCAGTCTGATGGAGCCTATGGACCCATTTTCAGAATAATGTTATTAAATGTATAAAATAAAATGCTTAGGATTACAAAAGAAACTAATTACATTGAAAGAGTTATCAAAATATTTTTAAATAAGTTCATGGACCATATAAATTGAAAATCTTGCTAGAGAGAGCAGTTCTACAGTTTCAGTGGTATGGTGACTATGGAAGACCAATTGCAAGGTGTTGAAAAGAGTGTAATGAGGAAGAGGAAGCATCTAGTGTAGACATAGCTTACAAGAAGTTGAATGGTGAAGGGAGGTACAGAGATGGCCTAATAGCTAGATGCAGTAGCAGAGTTAGGAGGAGCCTTTTTGAAAGAACTAGGGAAAGCTAAATATGTTTATAAGTTTATGGAAAAGAGTCAATGGTGAAGAAGAAACTGAAGATGACTTGCAGAGAGATGGAATGTCTGCTAAAGCAAGGTCCTGGAGGTGATGTAAGGGAATGAACTTGGAATTAGCCTTAGTAAGTAATTGGAACATATTGAGAGAGATAAAGCAGGAATAGAGGAGAGGAGGGGAGGAGAGGAGAGGAGAGGGAGAGGGAGAGGGAGAGGAAAGGAAAGAGGGAAAGAGAGAGAGACAGAGAGAGAAGGAGGAAGAAAAGGAGGAGAAGGGAGATGGAGAAGAGGGAACATGCATCAGTTGCTTGCCAATATTCCTACTTGGCTGACAAATTCCTATATTGGCTGACAAAAATTACTGCATCCTTTGCTGTGGATGTTTTGTCCTATAATCCTTCCCTATTTGCAAATGATGGATATCAGAAGCTAAAAACTTTCATCTCTATCAGTTCTCTGTTAAGGTGCTATGATGTTGAAAATTCCAAAGACCTTTTCTTTTGGGGGTGGGGGTTCATGCGGGGTTAGACTGGTTGTTAATCAATGGGTTATCGGCTATATCATCTTTTCCCTCTGGCTTCTCCTCAGGAGAATGGTATTTATTTCAATACTCACTTTCTATATACTACAGGCTATCTAGTGTTTTACTTGGGAAGAAAAACAAGGAAGGTTCATATTAACCTATAACTTGTGCAGTACCAAGACTGGACTTGAAGAAGAGACAAAAAATGCACCTCTTTCCCTTCTTTGCAGAAGTGGAGGAATATGGGCATGGAACATTGCATATACTGTCAGTCTTGGATATTTTGGTTAGTTTTGCTGATATGAATTTTTCTTTTCTATTCTTTGCTATAAGGGAACTATTTCTGGGGAGGAAGGAATATACTAAAATATGAAGGTGATAAAAAACAAAAGATATCAATAAAAATTTAAAATACATTATGTGGTTCCCAGTTTTATAATTAAAATAATTCTATTTTGCTTACCAGTGGAATTTTTATGTTTTGATTATATGGGAAGTTATCAAATTATTATGCTTCTACTAAAGTCCTCCTCTGATGTCCTATCACGGTATATAGGTAATCTTGGGTTCTTAAAGGCTATGCCATCAAAGTAGAAACTCTGAAAGGTTTTTCCTACTTAGAGAAGCTTTGAGTATGAACCTAGTGTTGGGCTGTTGCCAGAGTACTATCCCAGCTAAGTAGGGAGAAGTGGTGGAATTTTTGCCCAAGCACCTTTTGAAGCCCAACCTGTCTAGGTTATAGCAAAGTTGGGATTTCTATAAGTGGAAGAATTACCCATAACAATGAAATTATAGTATTGTAAGTGAAGTATAAATGTAAAATTATTTTCATTCAACTGTTATTATCCAGCTTTGTATTTTCAAAAGAAGGAAGCAATCACTTTTCCCCAAAAAAGACAGTCAAAACAACAAAAATAGGTAAAAATTGCAAAGTCATTTTCTCCAAGTCATCAGCATTTGAAATATTCCGTGGCTCAATTTCTTTTTACTCACTTTAAACCTAATTAAATGTTGTGATATCAACAATATGTGTCTTTTCTGCATGATTTGGCACCATGCCTAAAAGTGCCCTATTTGGAGAAACATGAGGCCTTTGCAAGAAAACTAGCTAAACATAGCAGGAGAAGTGAAGAGATAAGAAATTCTCCTTGGATCAGTGTTCAGGAACAACTAAAATGGAAATAAGTCACACACCGATAAAGAACGATGGATCGTGGATTTAAGGCTTGTATGAACCTTACACATCTCTTAGTCCTACCCTGATGTTTTGCAAATGATGAAGCTGACATCTAGATAACAACTGATTTGCCTAAAGACATACATGAAGTAAGTATCAGAGCTAGGATTGAGCCCCAGGTGTTGTCTGACTCATAAGTGTGGACTCTTTCCCATCATATCAGACAGCCTCAAAAGCCAAATATGCCTATTTTACATGTATCCCATGTAAGCTCTGTGGATGTGGAGCCCAACTCCCACTTTCACACATGAGTCTGAGCTCCCAGAGCAAGGCTCCATCCCTTTGGGATCCTAAGAGTACCCAGAGGAGTCAGAAAGTATTTTCCAATGCCATTGATACAAGTCCCTATTGTATATGATTTCCCCCCAAGATTACTGGTTGAAAATTACTTAGCCTTAAGTAACTTTTTAAAAGGGGTATTTACTGAAGTGGCTCAATAAAAGTAGTTGGTACAAAATATTCCAACAAAAATCTGCGCAACATACTGTATCAGGAAAAAGGGCCCAGAAGAAAGTGGGCTCAAGCTTAAAGATACATTGTCAAAGAGGCTAATACAGCTCCTGGTTAGTGAGAGAGTTTTTCTCCCATTCATGGAATGATCAAGAAGTTCTTCTTAGGCATGGTTAAGGTTTCTTAACAAGGTTCATTGTAGAGCAATTAATCTATATCCAGTCTGACCTTAATTCCCAATACAGAAATTGCTGGCAACTGATCTAGGATGGGAATAGGGGAAAGTCCAGAATCCTCTAGATACTTTGAAGCTTTCAAGGTTCTCCTCCAGCCAAAGTGAAGTGGAAAGTGGAAAGCAGATCTGGCCAAGAAGAAGCCTCTTCTTCTTCCTCAGGGGTGTTACTGGAAAGCCCAAGCTCAAAGGATTAACTAGCTTGATCCTAACTAGCTTGATAATTTAGAAACAAGCCCTGGGAGAGGGGCCAAATTTCCCTGTTTATCCAACCATGATCCTTGTGTAACATCACTCTAATTGTAAAGACTTTTCTCAGTCTAAAGCTTGCTGGATTGATTGATTAAAATGTGTTCTTATCTAATTAAAGTATCAAGGCTAAAATTGGGTAGGGTGGTTTATATCACACCTTTATACCTGTAAGAAGGCTATCTGGTGTGATGAAAAGACTACTTGACATGGGTTCAGATTTTTCATATGCCTGGTGTTCAAAGGATTATATGGTCTGAATTCTAAATTCTAAAGTTAATGTGCTGTGCCACCTAGGATTCTAATGATCATATCCCCAGTTGTCTAGTATTCTAAAGATAAACTGCAGGAAGAATGTCACTCATTAGCAATCTCTACACCAAGGTAAATAATACAATGCAAAATATCAAGAGACCTATTGGAAATACAAAATTCAAGGAACTCTTTTAACGTCAATGGGGATTTCTACGTGATTTTTAAGCTCATAAGTCTCAACTATGCCTGACCCTTCCCTTTGAAGATGCTACTTGGATTATTTTAAGATTCTGAATGGATTTTTAAAGTACAATAACATTATCTCTTTGGTCCAAATTGAATGAAATCCAGCAGTGAACACTGAATCATATACCATCATTGGTTCCTCTGAAATTTCCTTGTTATAGACCTTCATTCGCACACGTGAGCCAAATTATCCTAATCACGTCAAATGAAACGTGCTTGGGTCTTGTTTAATGTATATCCTATTATCCCATTATCAAAGCCTCATTTCACTGTCTCACAATCAGAATAATTGAAATATGCCTTTTTGTAATTCACTAAGAAACTAGAATTCATTTCAAATAAAGGGGCCAATCCAGATAAAGGAAAGGTAGAAAGAAACAAAAGTAAATTAACTCATTAATCTTTTTAGGTCATGTCTGTACACAACTGGTTTCAACTGTTTTTACTCAATTTAGTCCAATAAGCATCCAATTATGATTGATTTTTTCATACAATTAATAAGTTTGGTTTAATTGAACAGATCGTAAGTCAATATGGTTGTAGAGAAGCCCTGAAAAATGTTATACTAGAATACCTGGTTTGTTTTAAATAGGACTTAGAGATAGGAGTGACCTTACTATAACCTAGTTTCATTCCCTCCTTTTACAGATAGGAAACTAAAGTTGAGAGGAGAGAAATAATTTGCCTAAATGTTCACAGGGAACAAGTAAAATAGCTGGAATTCCAATCCAAACCCTCTGACTCCAGAGCCAGTGCTATTTCTACTACAACATATTGACTCTCTTCCTCCAGTGTCTCCATTCTCTGGTCTAGATGGACTGAGAAATTGCATCCAACAAGAAATAAGAACTTGCTTTGATTGATTTATACGCTCCTTAACAGAGTCAAAGTGATGGGTTCATGATCTGAATGAAATTCATTCATAAAATACTTGATCATGTTAAAAAATAACACATTTAATTGCATGTGGCACTGTGCCTTTATAAATAAGAGAGTCATATAGACATATTACCTATATCCTAGAAGCCTATAGTCTTAAAGGGGCTGCATTGATGTGAACAGACATGTAAGCACCATGCAGGAAATAGAATACAAGCATTAATTCAAGACATGAATGGACACTTTGTGATTTATTTCAGACACAGATATGGATAATTAAATCTTAGTTGAAAATGAGGATAAAATGACGGACCAGCATATTTCATTTCAACCTCAAAATCAGATAATACTTATTAGATACTTCCTAAGTGCATGGAAAGTTCTATACTTAAAAAACTCAGCTGTTGCATTTTACAATATGAAAACATCCCTTATTTATTCATGCATTTTGCCAGCATTTATAAGTGCATCTGTTGTGGAAAAGCCACTGTGCAAGCAGAACTGATCATCATTTATATTCATTTTTCTTTTTTATTATGCAATAAGAGTTTGATTATCTAACTCTCTGCCACACTTTTAAAAGGCCACAAGGGCTTAACCCTTTAAAAATACATGGCATTTTCCCTTCCTTTCTAACACATGGCAGAGAAGAAGATGATCACATGAAAAGCACTGATCCATGAATTGCTTCTAAAGTGAGACATTTGGGTCATCTGTTGATTTTTAAAATGACTCATCAGATTGTCTTAAATGATTAAATATCTGAGTTGGGCTGCAACAGGAAACCCACAAAGACATCATCATCTGCAGTGGGAGTCCCCAGGCTTCCCAATTAAAAAGACTTTGAATACTCATGGTACCTTGGACTTGGCTGCTGATAAGGGTTAAATAAAGGTTAATTAATGATGATTTCACTTACATAAAAGATGGCATGTGAGTTCATCTATTTTCTTACATTGCTCAAACACAAAGGATTATGTTAAATTGTTACTGTCTGATATAGATATGCCTCACTTGATATGCCTTAAAATTTTTGTTTAAATCAAATTTTTGGCCAATTGAATCAGTTAAAATACACTAAGGAAACTAACAATTTAAAATATATACATACAAAAATATATATATGCATACATAGCATTGAGGCCAAGTCTTTCAAAAAAAATAAAGAATATTTTTTAAAAGGTATAATCAACACTACTCCAATTCTTTAGTTTTATAATTTTAGGATTTCCCCACATATAGTTGTTAGATTTTTTAAGCTACATATGCATTTACATTATTCATGACTACTCAGCCAATGTAATACTGGCCCTAAATACCAAGATTACTAAAAAAATTCACCTTTGTTACCTTATTAATGATGAGAATGGTAGCCATCACTGGACCTACTGTAGCTGACCTGAAGCTGTTTAATCAAGTTTTTTGACTAAAATCATTAGTCAATTTGATCAAACAACTATTTGAACTTTTTATAATTTTTTCAATATTTTATGACAGTCTTTATTCCAGAAACATGAATAAAACCATACTGGAACAGCCTTATATCTTCTAAGATTGGTGAGAATTTACCGTATCTAACCATACAAATAACAAGTATTTATATGTGCCAGACATTATGATAGGCAATAGGTATAAAATACAAAGAATGAAAAAACTCCCACTATACTGTACCCATCCCATACTGTCAAGCTTACCACCCCCCTCTACTCCCTTTCCACCTCCTGTTCTGGGAATAATAATCAAATCAAGACCACAATTCCTGAAAAAGTTATGCCATTCTATTTTACTATAATTCCACTCACCATCCCTGTCACTACCACCACTTGCACTAGCCACCACTTACATACATGCATGTATGTATGTGTGTAAAAATATGCATACATGTGTAGATAGATCTTCTATTGAAAATGTGAGCTCCGGGGGCGGAGCCAGGATGGCGGCTGGAAAGCAGGGACTAGCATGAGCTCCCCGCCAAGTCCCTCCGAAAACCTATAAAAAAAATGGCTCTAAACCAGTTCTAGAACTGCAGAACCCACAAAGTGGTGGAGGAAAGAAGGGCTGTAACCTAGGACAGCCTGAATAGTCTCTGGGTAAGGTCTATTCCGTACGGAGCTGGGAGCGGAGGGGAGCAGAGCTGAGCAGAGCAGAGCCCAGCGAGGGCAGCGAGGACCAACCAGACCAGGAGCCGGGTAGAGAGTGCCCTAGCGCCCTAAATCAATGAGCTGCAGCAGTTACCAGACTTCTCAACCCACAAACACCAAAGACAACAGAGTAGGTAAGTGGGAAAAGCTGCTGTGGATGAGGATAGAGTTTGCAGTTCAGCCACCACCCCAGGGGCAGCGGAGGTGGGGAAGCTACAGAACTACAGCTGCAGTTGCTTCTGGCCCCAGGCCCACCTGGTGGGAGGAATTAAGTCGCAGATCAGAGCAGGAGTGCAAAACCTGCTGAAGATCTAAGTCCAGTCCAGGTTGGGGGTTCTTGGGGAAGAAGGAGTGCTGGTGTGGCAGAGCTGGCACATCCCCCCAAACTTGGAACATAGTTCTCTTAACTCTACAAGCAGTCACACCCCACTGAAAAACTCAAGGGTCAAGTTAGTTGGCTGGGAACATGGCCAGGCAGCGAAAACACACCCAGATTCAGTCTCAGACTCCGGAATCTTTCTTTGGTAACAAAGAAGACCAAAACATACAGCCAGAAGAAATCAACAAAGTCATAGAGCCTACAACCAAAGCCTCCAAGAAAAACATGAAATGGTCTCAGGCCATGAAAGAGCTCACAAAGGATTTGGAAAAGCAAGTTAGAGGTAGAGGAAAAATTGGGAAGAGAAATGAGAAGGATGCGAGAAAACCATGAAAAACAAGTCAATGACTTGCTAAAGGAGACCCAAAAAAAATACTGAAAAATACACTGAAGAAAACAACACCTTAAAAAACAGACTAACTCAAATGGCAAAAGAGCTCCAAAAAGCCAATGAGGAGAAGAATGCCTTGAAAGGCAGAATTAGCCAAATGGAAAAGGAGGTCCAAAAGACCACTGAAGAAAATACTACTTTAAAAATTAGATTGGAGCAAGTGGAAGCTAGTGACTTTATGAGAAATCAGGATATTATAAAACAGAACCAAAGGAATGAAAAAATGGAAGACAATGTCAAATATCTCCTTGGAAAAACCACTGACCTGGAAAATAGATCCAGGAGAGATAATTTAAAAATTATTGGACTACCTGAAAGCCATGATCAAAAAAAGAGTCTAGATACCATCTTTCAAGAAATTATCAAGGAGAACTGCCCTGATATTCTAGAGCCACAGGGCAAAATAGAAATTGAAAGAATCCATCGATCGCCTCCTCAAATAGATCCCAAAAAGAAATCTCCTAGGAATATTGTCGCCAAATTCCAGAGCTCCCAGATCAAGGAGAAAATACTGCAAGCAGCCAGAAAGAAACAATTTGAGTATTGTGGAAACCCAATCAGAATAACCCAAGATCTGGCAGCTTCTACATTAAGAGATCAAAGGGCTTGGAATGCGATGTTCCGGAGGTCAATGGAGCTAGGATTAAAACCTAGAATCACCTACCCAGCAAAACTGAGTATCATGTTCCAAGGCAAAATATGGAGTTTCAATAAAATAGAGGACTTTCAAGCTTTCTCAGTGAAAAGACCAGAACTGAATAGAAAATTTGACTTTCAAACGCAAGAATCAAGAGAAGCATGAAAAGGTAATCAAGAAACAGAAATTGCAAGGGACTTGCTAAAGTTGAACTGTTTTGTTTACATTCCTACATGGAAAGATGATGTGTATGATTCATGAGACCTCAGTATATAGGGTACTTGAAGGGAATATGCATATATATATATATATATATATATATATATATATATATATATATATATATATATATACACATACATATATGTATATATATGTATATGTATAAGTGAATGTGTATGTATGTATATATCTATGTGTATATGTATGTATGTGTATGTATGTGTATATATATATGTGTGTTTGTATATATATGTGTGTATATATATATATACATATATGTAAAAAAGAGAGAGCAGACACAGGGTGAGTTGAAGATGAAGGGAAGATATCTAAAAGAAATAAAATGAAATTAAGGGATGAGAGAGCAACATACTGAGAGAGGGAGATAGGGAGAGATAGAATGGGTGGATTATCTCGCATAAAGGTGGCAAGAGGAAGCAGTTCTGTGGGAGGAGGGGAGAGGGCAGGTGAGGGGGGAATGAGTGAACCTTGCTCTCATCAGATTTGGCCTGAGGGGGAATACCATACATTCTCAGTTGGGTATCTTACCCCACAGGAAAGAAGAGGGAGGAAGATAAAAAAAAATAAAAGGCGGGGGGATGATGGAGGGGAGGGCAGATGGGGGTGGAGGTAATCAAAACAAACACTTTGGAAAGGGGACAGGGTCAAGGGAGAAAATTCAATAAAGCGGGATGGGTTGGGAAGTAGCAAAATGTAGTTAGCCTTTCACAACATGAGTATGGTGGAAGGGTTATACATAATGATACATGTGTGGCCTAGGTTGAATTGCTCGACTTCTTAGGGAAGGTGGGTGGGAAGGGAAGAGGGGAGAGAATTTGGAACTCAAAGTTATAAAATCAGATGTTCAAAAAAAAAGTTTTTGCATGCAACTAAAAAATAAGATACACAGGCAATGGGGCGTAGAAATTTATCTTGCCCTACAAGAAAGGAAGGGAAAAGGGGATGAGAGGGGAGGGGGGGTGATAGAGGGGAGGGCTGACTGGGGAACAGGGCAACCAGAATATATGCCATCTTGGAGTTGGGGGGAGGGTAGAAATGGGGAGAAAATTTGTAATTCAAACTGTTGTGAAAATCAATGCTGAAAACCAAATGTTAAATAAATAAATTTAAATTAAAAAAAATTAAAAAATAACAAAAAACAGAATTGGCCAAATAATAAAAGAGACACAAAAATCCTCTGAAGAGAAGAACTCTTTTAAAGTAGAATTGGACAAATGGAAAAAAGGTACAAAAGCTCACTGAAGAAAAAAATTCCTTAAAAATTAAAATTGAGCAAGTGAAAGCTAATGACTCCATGAGACATCAAGATACAATAAAACCAAATTAAAAGAATGAAAAAATAGTAGAAAATGTGAAGTATCTTATTGGGAAAATAACTGACCAAGAAAATAGATTGAGAAGAGATGATTGAAGAAGTATCAGGCTATCTGAAAGCCATGATTTAAAAAAAAAAACAAACCTAGACATCATATTTCAAGAAATTATCAAGAAACCACCCGGATACCCTAGAACCAAAGGGTAAAATGGAAATTGGAATAATTCACTGATTATCTCATAAAAGAGATCCCAAAATGAAAACTCCCAGGAATATTTTAGCTAAATGCCAGAGCTGCCAGGTCAAGGGGAAAATATTGCAAATAGCCAGAAAGAAACAATTAAAAAATATTGTGGAGCTCCAGTCAGGCTCACACAAGATTTAACATGAAAGGACCAGAGGGCTTGGAATATGTATTCAAGAAAGCAAAGAAGCTGGAATTACAAGCAAGAATCACCTTCTCATCAAAACTGAGTATAATTGAGGTGAGAGGAGGGAGGTTGGACATTCAATGAAACAGAACTTTCAAGCATTCCTGATGAAAAGACCAGAGCTGAATAGAAAATCTGATTTTCAAATATGTGACTCAAGAGAAGCATATAAAGTAAACATGATAAAGAAATCATAAGTGATTCAATAAGGTTAAACTGTTTATATTCCTATATGAGAAGGTGATACTTGTAACTACTAAGAACTTCATCATTATTAGAGCAGTTAGGAGGAGTAAACATAGATGGAGTGCACAGGTATGAGTTGATTAGGGTGGGATAAATTCCCAAAAATTAAATTAAGGGTTCAGAAAAAGGGATGAAGTGCGAGAAGTGGAAAGGGAAAGATAGAATGGGGGAAATCATCTCACACAAAAGAGGTGTGAAAGGATGGGATTTTACAGTGGAGGGGAAGATAGGAGGTGGCAAAACAATATTTGAACTTTTCTTTCATCAAAATTGCCTCAAAGAGAGAATAATATACGCACTCAGTTGGGTGTAGAAACCTATATTACCCTCCAGGGAAGTAGGAAATAAAGGGAATAAGAGATTGAAGGGAACTGGTAAAAGGGAGAATTAAGGAAGGCAGTGGTCAGAAGCAAAACAGACCTTTTAAGATGGACAAGTTAAAAAGAGAGAAAGAAAAGGATAAACAGAATGGAAAATAGAATGGAGGGAAATGTACAGCTAGTAATCATGAGTGTGAATGTGAATAGGATGTACTCACCCATAGAATGGAAATGGATAGCAAAATGGATTAAAAACCCAGAATCCAATAATATGTTGTTTATAAGAAACACACTTAGAAACAAGGATACACACAGAGAGTAAAAACAAAGAGCGGGAGCAGACTATATTGTGCTACAGCTGAAGTAAAAAAAAAAAGCAGGGGGAACGATCATGATTTCAAACAAATCAAAAGCAAAAATACATATAATTAAAAGAGAAGAGCAGAGAAACTACATTATGCTAAAAGGTACCATAGACAAGGAAGTAATATTAATACTAAACATAAATACACCAAATGGTATAGTAACCAAATTCTTAAAAGTTAAATGAGTTACAGGAGGAAATAGATGGTAAAATTATACTAGCAGGGGACCTCAACTTTGCCCTCTTGAAGAAAGTTAAGCAGGTGAATAGAATTTTTAAAAAGTTAGACCTCTGGAGTAAAACTGAAAGGGAATAGAAAGGAGTATACCTTTTTCAGCTATACGTGGTACCTTCACCGAAACTGACCATATACGAAGGCATAAAAACCTCACAATCACATGCAGAAAATCAGAAGCATTAAGTACATCCTTTTCAGATCATAATGCAATAAAAATTACATTCAATAAAGGGCCATAGAAACATAGATGACAAATCAATTGGAAACTAAATAATCTAATCCTAAAGAATGAGTTGGTCAAATAACAAATCATACAGACAATAAATAATTTCATTAACAAAAATAACAATAAGACAACATACCAAAATTAGGGTGATGAAGCCAAAGCAGTATGTAGAGGAAAATTTATATCTCTAGACACTTACATCAATAAAACAGAGAGAGAGCACATCAATGAATTGGGCATGAAACTAAAAAAAAAAATTGGAAATCCCAAAAAATCAAAAGAGAGATTAATAAAACTGAAAGTAAGAAAACCATTGAACTAATAAATAAAACTAGAAGTTGGTTTTATGGGGGGGACAATAACACAGGTAAAACATTAGTTAGCTTGATTTTTAAAAAGAAAATCAAATTACCAGGATCAACAATGAAAAGGGTGAATTCACCACCAATCAAAAGGAAATTAAAGCAATTTTAGGAGCTATTGTGCCCAATTATATGCCAATAAATGTAATAACCAAAGTGAAATGGATGAATATTTACAAAAATATAAATTGCTCAGATTAACAGAAGAGGAAATAGAACAGTTAAATAACTCCAACTTAGAAAAGAAATTGAACAAACCATCAATGAATTCCCTAAGAACAAATTCCCAGGGCCAGATGGATTCACAAGTGAATTATACCAAACTTTTAAAGAACTATTAATTCCAATACTATTGGAATTAATTGGAATTTCCCCAAGCTTTTTGGGAAAATAGGCAAAAAATGTGTCCTACCAAATTCCTTTTATGACACAAATATGATGATGATACCTGAACCAGGAAGAGCAAAAACAGAGAAAGAAAACTAAAGACCAATTTCTCTCATGAATATTGATGCAAAAAGTTTAAATAAAAAACTATGAAAGAGATTATAGCAATATATCACAAAGATCATACATTATGACCAGGTGAAATTTATATCAGGAATGCAGAGCTGGTTTGATATTAGGAAAACTATCAGCATAATTGACCATATAAATAACAAAACAACAAAAATCATATGGTTATATGAATAGATGCAGAAAATGTTTTTGACAAAATGCGACACTCATTCCTGTTAAAAACTCTGGAAAGCATAAGAAAAATGGAGCTTTCTTCAAAATAAAAAGTAGGATCTATCTAAAAACCATAAACAAGCATTATTTGTAATGGGAATAAGCTAGACACTTTCCTAACAAGATCAGGGGTGAAGCAAGGATGCCCATTATCACCACTATTGTTCAATATTGTACTAGAAAAGCTGGCTATAGCAATAAGAGAAGAAAATGAAATTGAAGGAATTAGAACAAGCAATGAGGAAACAAAACTCTTTGCAGACAATACAATGTTATATTTAGAGAACCCTAGATAATCAGATAAAAAAGAAGTTGAAATAATTAACAACTTCAGCAAAGTTGCAGGATATAAAATAAACCCACATAAAAATCATCAGCATTTCTACTTATTACTAACAAAGTCCAGCATGAAAGAAAAATTCCATTTAAAATAATTTAAACAATATAAAATACATAGGAGTCTACCTGCCAAGACAAAGCTAGGAACCACATGAACATAATTAGAAAACACTTTTCATACAAATAAAGTCTGATGGAAACAACTGGTGAAATTTTGATTACTCATGGGTTGGCTAAGCCAATATAATAAAAATGACAATAAATTAGTTTATTTATTCTGTGTCATACCAATCAAACTACCAAAAGTTAAATTCATCTAGAAGGACAAAGGTCAAGAATATCAAGGGAATTAATGAAAAAATTGTGAAGGAAGGTGGCCTAGCAGTACCAGCTCTCAAACTATTAAAAAGTGGTAATCATCAAAACAACTCATTTTCAAAGGGGCAGAGGAACTAGAGACCAAATTGTCAACATTATGGAGAAAGCAAGGGAGTGCCAAGAGAAAAAAACGTCTACTTCTGTTTCATTGGTGACACACAGCATTTGACTGTGTGGATCACAACAAAATGTGACAAGTCCTCTAAAAGACGGGAGTACCAGATCATCTTACTTGTCTCCTGAGGAACCTGGATGTGAGTCAAGAAGCAACAGTCAGAACTAACAATGTAACAACTGATTGGTTTAAGATTGGGAAAGGTGTAGGACAAGGTTGTATATTGTCACCTTATTTAATTTATATGCAAAGTACATCATACAAAATACCAGGTTCAATGAATCACAGCCAGAATTAAGGTTGCCAGGAGAAATAACAATAATCTCAAATATACAGACAATACCACTTCAATGACAAAAAGTGAAGAAGAATTAAGAGGTCTCTTGATGAGAGTGAAAGAGGACAGTGTAAACACTGGATTGAAGCTTATCATTAAAAAGGTAAGATCATGGCAATTGGTCTCATGAATTCCTGTCAAATAGAGAAAAGATGGAAGCAATGTCAGATTTTACATTCTTGGGCTCAAGATCACTGCAGATGCTGACTGAAGCCATGAAATTTAAAGACAATTGGTCCTTGGAAGGAAAACTATGATAATCTTGACAGCATACTAAAAAGCAGAGACATCACCTTATCAACAAAAGTCTGTATAGTCAAAGCTATGGTTTTTCCTGTAGTAATTTATAACTATAGAGTTGGACTATAAGGAAACTGAGCACCATAGAACTGACATTTTCAAATTGTGGTACTAGAAAAGACTTCTGAGGGTCCCTTGGAGAGTAAGGAGATCAAATCAGCCAATACTTAAAGAACTTAATTCAAACTACTCAGTGGAAGGAAAAATACTCTGACCACATAATGAAAAGATGAGACTCATTTTTAAAGACCCTGATGTTGGGAAAGATTGAAGGCAAAAGGAGAAGGATGAGGATGAGATGGATAGTGTCATGGAAACAATGAATATAAGCTTGGACAGACTTTGGGAGATAGTGGAGGATAGAAGGATATGGCATGGTTTGGGGTCCTGAAGAATCGGATATGACTGAACAAATGAACAACAACAACAATCTTCAAAACAGTCTGACACTAAGATATAGGGTGGTGGATCAGTGAAATAGATTAGGAACATAATACACAGTAGTAAATTACCACAGTAATCTAGTGTTTGATAAACCTCAAAATCCAAGCTTTGAGGATGAAAAAATCAATATTTGACAAAAATTACTGGGAAAACTGGGAAGCAGTTTGGCAGAAAACTAAGTGCGGAACAACACCTCTCACTGTAAACCAAAATAAGGTCAAAACAAGTACATGGGTTAGACATAATTGGATGATTAGTGAGCAAATTAGGGAACCATGGAAATTTTTACTTGTCAGATTTATGGATAAGGGAAGAATTTATGACCAAACAAGAGATAGAGAGCATTATGAGATATAAAATGGATAGTTTTGATTACATTAAATTAAATGGGTTTTACACAAACAAAAGCAGTGCAGCCAAGAATAGAAAGATAACAGAAAACTGGAGGGGGAGGGAATTTTATAGCAAGTATCTCTGATACTGGCTTCATTTCTCAAATATATAGAAAACTGAATCATATTTTTAAGAATATGAGTCATTCCCTAATTGATAAATGGTCAAAAGATATGAGCAGGCAGTTTTCAGAAGAAGAAATCAAATCTATTTATAGTAATATGAAAAAATGCTCCAAATCACTATAGATTTGAGAAATGCAAATTAAAACAACTCTAAGGTACCACCTTCTATCAGATTAGCTGATATGACAGAAAAGGAAAATGACAAATGTTGGAGGGGATGTGACAAAATTGGGCCACTATTACACTATTGGAGTTATGAATTGATCCAAACATCCCAGAGAGCAATTTTGAACTATGACCAAAGGGCTATAAAGGATATGTGCATACCCTTTGATCCAGCAAGCACCACTAGGTCTCTATCCCAAAAATATCAAAGAAAAAAGAAAATGATCTATACATATAAAAAATAATTATAGCGGTTCTTCTTTTGTGGTGACAAAGAATTGGAAATAGAGGGAATGCCCAGCAATTGGGAAATGGCTAAACAAGTTGTGGTATATGAATGCAATGGAATACTATTGTTCTATAAGAAATGATAAGCAAAACGCCTTCAGAAGAACCTGGAAAGACTTACATGAACTGATACAAAGTGAAGTGAGTAAAACCAGGACCACATTGTACACAGTAACAGTAATATTATGTGATGATCAACTGGAATGACTTAGCTATTCTCAAGAATGCAATGATCCAGGACAATTACAAAGGACTTATGATGAAAAAGTGCTCTCCAACTTCAGGAAAAGAACTGATGAAGTTTGAATGCAAATCAAAGCATACTTTAAAAAAACTTTTTTCTGTTTTCTTTTCAACATGGCTAATATGAAAATATGTTTTGCATGACTGGACATGTGTAATCTATAGCAAATTACTTGCCTTCTCATGGAGGGGTAAGGGGAAAAAGTGAGGGAGAGAATTTAGAACTCAGAACTTTAAAAATGAATGTTAAAATTGTTTTACATGTAATTGAGAAAAAATTAAATTAAAAAGGCAACAAAATACATTATTAGGCAGGGCACTGGCAATACTTACTCATTGATATGAATACCCACAGAATTCTCAAACTAGTCTTATAAAACGATGGAAAAGTTTGTATTTTTTAATAAGTCTAAAAGTATCATTGATCATGAGATAACTGAAGATGTTATTTATATTGTTACTGTCAAAGGTGAAAACAGGAGAAGATTCTAAGCACTCAAACAGTCCCTTGATATTTTCATATGTATCCTTTACACATGCACATACAATGAAGTCTTTTGCTAAAATAATAAAAACAAACAACTAAAAACCTCTATTCTTACTCTCTTCTACTTATGACATAACAAAGGGCTGTAAGCATAAGGGACCATTCTCTACATGGGTCATTGACTTGACTCAAGTCAGAGAAAATTTTGCAGGATTTCAAAACCCAAAGAATGAATTTTAGACCCAGTATCTACTACTATGAGCACGCATGTGAGTGGGGAGAGGCGGGGGTCTTTTTTGGACATAACACCACTTCCACCACTTCTTATACACATAACTTTTGCAAATAAAATGCAGAGAGATAAGTAGAAAATAAATTTTCAAATTGACTGAAGTACATATTCTAAGGTTTTAGCTTTTCATCAGCTAAATAAGGTCAGCAAGGCATATACTCATACATGAACAGGAACACATACACAGTGCCATTCGGTTCTTGCTTTGAACTCAGGGAACTACTCAGCTGAATTCAAAGGAACTACAAGTACAGGGCAATTTGAGTTCTCAATTAATATAGAATATCACCTCTCTCCCCACTTTCATTCAGTTGCAACCAGCAAATGGCCAACTTCAGAAGCTCTTCCCCTTCTTCCCTGAGGCATTCATAAGTGAGTCGAAGGTCATGATATCCTCAGTTTTTCTCCTGAGATCCTTAAATGAAGCCAGAAAAAAAGCCCCAAACATAAGTATCTCCAATCTCTTTTCCTGTTTCACTGCTAAGAGGAAGTAGCCAATGGGGATAAAAAAGAATCACAAAGTTCACACAAAGACTCTGTCATGCCTGGAACTACCCTCAAGCTTTTGCATCAGTCTTTGAATAATGAACAAGTAACACAGTTCCTAAAGTCATACCTTCCCCATAAACTGCCTCCTGCCACACACAATCATAAGTAAATGGAGAAAAAGGGATAATACTACATAACTCTCAAGGATCTGTTTTTGCTTATTATCCTATTAAATGTCTATTCTCTTACGTATGCAAAATCATTATGAGGGTCATCTATACATTAATTGGGACTCTGGGCTCTGACAAGTGAGCTTTAACCTCCCCTAATCTGGAACTAGGTCTCTCTCTACATCACTTCTCACAATTTCCAAACTGACACTTCATGAACCACCACCCCATACTTCTAGTTCCCATTTATATGTTCTCTTCCCCTCCCACCCCCTTCCCCCAATAAAGTATAAGTTCCTTGAGGCCAGGATCTGTCTTATTTATGTACCTACTGCTTAGTATAATACCTGACATATAGTTAAGTGCTTAATAATTTTCATTCAATCATTCATTCATTTATTCCTTCATTCAATCATTCATTTATATTGTTTGACCTCTAATACTTGTGAGTTCTTTAAACCAAATTATGTCTTGACTATTCGAATTCCTAATTTCTTGGCTATTCTGACCTCTGATCTGAATGCTCATTATCTGACTTTTTTGGTCCTCCTGGTCTTGGTATCTACCAGGTAATCTCTGTTCCCTGACTACCCATGAGCATATTATGTCAATTAGCTAATTATAATTTGATCCTCAGAATTAAAATTTTCAGAGATGGCTCTCTCATTAACTACAAAACAAAGAGTTGTCCAGCAGGCACTCTAGTTTTTCAATGCACATCCCCCTTTCTTTATTTACAATTATACCAGTAAGAACACTGTTTTATTTTTTTTTTCTTTCTCACTCAATTATATTTAAACACAGGTCTCATATCTCAAGTTCATTGATAAGCCCTGGATTAGGCTGCTGGTCACTTGCTTCTTTATCCAGTGTTCCTTAAAGTACACAATGTGGGGCAACATTATGAGATTGGCAGGTCTCCCAAACCATTTTATTAAAAAACCAGGAGCAGTGAATTTCATGTAAGTCATTCAGGCTTCCTGAAAAGTAGTCAGCAAAAATTTCTTTTTCTTAGATAATGAGACTTCAGGCCTCTTCTTGGTTGTCCCCTAAAATATTCATTAAGATTATTGATATCTGAGTTTGTATAAGGCCCACCATTCCTAAAGGACCATAAAAGAGCTAAAAATGTCATCAACAGATATAAAAGAAACCCAAGACCCTACATGAGGTATAAATCTCATCAATAGTTACTTTGCCATAGAGAAGCCATTGTCATTATAGTAGGGAGAAAATAATGGATTGTGGGAAAGAAGGCCCAGAAAAATCATTCTCTCAGAGAAGATTAAATAGGTATATGCTTGCTTCAGTATGTGAGATACTCCTGGGTAAAATGGAAGTAAGGTTGCCAAATGATGGAGAACACAGTGATAGCTTTCGGCGGGTCCATAATCCCAGATGAAATGTACAGCCCTGACAGTGACAGGCTAGACTTCTTTCCCAATTACCCTTCTCAGTGGAGTACAAGGTAGTGATCAGCACAGCACCTGATGATTTCAGTATATTATTCATTAATGAGTATTGCATAGCTAAATCATCAGTAACTATTTAAACAGTGGATCCCTGATGTTCCCAGCAGGTCTATAACTTCAGGACTATGAAGTACTGTGTTCAGATAAGGAGGAACAGTTTTTAACTTTGATGAGCTTAAATGAAAGTCAGCAAAAGCTTCTGATGAAATCTGGTGATTCTTCCAACAGATTATAAATTCCTGGAGGGTGAGGGCCGTGTTCTATTTTAAAACATTTATTTGTTGTTGTTGTTTTAATTATTTGCCCTCTCCCCAAAACTGTCCCCTCTTCCAAATTTCCCTGCTTCTCTGAAGGGTGTCACCATCTTCTCTGACATCCAGGTTTACAACCTTAAAAACCTTCTCAGTGCTTCTCCCCTCCTTCATACTCCATATCTTATCCATTGTGAAGCCATGTTAATTTTGCCATCACAGAATCTCTCACGTTTCCTTTTCTTCACTTACCCAGACACTACCGTACAGATAGCATAAATTCCCATCGTCTGTCGCCTGGAATATTGCAATATCCTTCTAATTTGATCTTCCTGTTTCTAGCCTCTTCTCATTCTCACCCTCCATATAGCTGCCAAAGTGATTTCCTAAAGGGCAGGTCTGACCACCTAACCTCTGATCCTAGTCAAATTTAGGTGGCCTCCTATTATCTCTAGGAGCAAATATAAACTCTTCTGATTGGCATTTAAAGCCCTTCACACCCCAGTTCCAACCCACCTCACAAGGCTTATTATACTTTTTACTCCCCTTCACATATGCTACAGTTTAACAAAACTGGTCTTACTATTTCCACATCTCCATGCCTGAAATGTACTCCCACCTCATCTTTGTCTTTTAGAATCCCTTGTTTCCCTCAAGATTCAGTTGAAAAGCTTTCTTCTACATAAAACCTTTCCTGATTCATGCTGTCTTGCTCCCCAGATTGCTAAAGGCAGCTAAGTAGTGAGGAAGACCAGAGTTTATATCTTGTTTCAGACAATTACTAGTTGTGTGACCCTCAGCAAGTCATTTAACCTCTGTCTTCCTCATTTTCCTCATCTGCAAAATGGGGATAATAACAGCATCTATCTCACAAGGTTGTTGTAAGGATAAATGAGATATTTGTAAAGCACTATATAAAAGATGATGATGATGATGATAATGACAGTGCCTTTCCTGCCAAATGCACTTTGGATATATTTTGTACATGGAATATGTGTGTGCATATATATACATGTATATATCTACACATATGTGTGTATATGTGTGTGTGCATGTGTATAAACACACACATGCACTCACACACACACACACACACGCCATGGTTCTCTCTTCCAGAATCAGGCTTAACTTAGCTCGATTCCTATATTGCTTTGATCCTGTACAGTTCATGTCCATAATATGTCATGATTGCCAGATGAGCCCTTGTCTCGATTTCCCTTGGTCTGGGTCTAAAAGGTCACTCCTTGCTCCTTAGAGTAAAAATGCGAGGCTGGCTGCAAAACCAGACCTGGACTCCAACTCTCAGACGCGTGTGACTTATTCTCCTAACTTTTTGAAAGGCACAAGTTTAAAGATTCCATTCTTTTCACCTAGAATTTAAAAGACTAGAGAAGCCAATAGCAGCCTATTTCTTAGAGCCATGTAGACTCAGAGGAGAAAAGGTTCCAGGACCTGTCCCTTTACAGTACAGTTTCTCACCAAATACCATGAATGAAAGTTATGAAATGAGGCAAAGCGAGCCACAGGAGAGCTGGCCAAGGCCTTTTGAATGCCTCCACAGCCGAAGAGCTTCCCATTAACCACACTGATCACTGACCAGAACCGGTTAAAGAATATCTATTCATTTTCCACAGGTCTTCTAGGCACTTTCCTTATACATTACAACAACAATCCAGGAAGCAGGCTCCTCAGCTTTTCACCATTGGGATTCACTGTTCTAGGGCCTCTGTTCATTTTCCAGGCTCCCACTACATTTGTAGCTTGTATATACTTGCATGTTTACCTGACATCTCTCGTGATAGAATGAAAATTCCTTGAGGGCAAGGATTTTCACTTTTGTTTGTATTTCCAGTACCTAGTATTACACCTGTGACATAATAGGCATTCAGAAAAGATTTGTTGATTGACTATGGAAGAGTTGTAATAACCAACAGTTGTGCTAAATAAGCACAACTAGAGTTTCCATAAGGTCCTTATGGGGGATAAGGAAGGGCTAGTAACTTGAATGATCTGCTTCAAGCTATTTTCCAAAAAAGAAGCACCAGCAGAAGCAGAAGCAGCAGAAGGAGAAATAAGCCAGAAATCATGATGAATTATTTGGGTATTCAGTAGAACTGTGCTCTCATCTTGCCAAGTACTGATGGCTTACAAAGAATGGAATCAAGAGCTGATAGCTCTATATCCAGCCATTGGAATTGTTCTAAATTTTTATTTAGAGGCACAGTTGATTAGGTCCCTCATGAAGTTTTTTTTTCCCCAGAAGTAACAGACAAATCAAGGGCATGCTATTTAGGGGGAATCACAGCCTGGTAGAAAGAGCAGCATGAGCAACGGCAAGGTGATAGGGTAAGGGAGGAATCATTTCTGTATTTCACTAAATCAAATATATACAATACAGGTGTGACAGTGAAGTTGCTATTCTGGTTGGTTCTCAATGTGATACTGAATCAAACCAAGAAAATTCATCAGCTGCTTAACAAACTTCATAATTATATTTCAATATTAGCTGCAACATAGTTGTCAGAGGCTAACAGGTCTGATAACCACATTAAGAGTGAGGAGCATTAAAGTAAGGTTAGGGTTTTTTTTAAGTTAATGAATATTTATAATTTGAAGGCATGTAGTCCAACCCCATCGTGGATCTGAATCACATAATGATGAAACACCTTTGAAAGGGATTCTACTGCAATCTCTCATTCTAAACTTCTAAGTAGTTAAATACAAGGTCAAAATACTTTGGTGGTAGCCAAAACATGTGAGTTTTGAACAAATTATTTATTCACTGAATGCCTCATTTTACCCATCTGTCATGGAAAGGTCACAAATAGTACTTTTTTGAATGCTTCTCTGTCAGAGAGGCAGCATAGTGAAGTGAACAGAGCGATCATCTCAAAATCGAGAAGGCTTGGGTTCAGATTCCACCTCTGCCACATACTGTGTGACCCAGGACAAGTTATTTAACCTCTCAATGATATAAGCAACTCTAAGACTGTGTTGAAGAGAAGATGCCAACCTGCATTGATAGCTTCCTTACCTGAAAGTTCCCTGTCAAAGAGAAATCATAAGTCCTATCCTTATACCTCTGACAACACTGTTGTGGAGGTTAATGGGTTAATGGGAAGCACTGAATCGCTTCTATGTGAAAAGCAATTATCATCACATTATTAGCCTCTCAAACATTGTTCAGTTCATAGTCAAGCTGAAAAATTATGCAATGTTTAAGGAAACAGTGGAATCTGCTCCTAAATCAGGTGTTTTCATAATGAATGAGTGAAGCTTATGTTCCCTACACTCTTGGAAAAGAAGACTCCTTATCTATTTCATAAACAGAAAGAAATGAGAGCAAGAAATCAAGTAATGGTGGGAGATGAGGGAAAGGGGAAAACAGTATGATGATATGAAGGAATAAAAGCTTATTGCCAGTTACCAAGTAAGCCATATTTGAATATTGTCTCAAATTACAAAAGCGGCAGTGATTGGTAAGACAAAATTTTTAAACAGTATTTTAGCTTCCCATTTTATGTGAGAACTGTCATTTTATGGATGAGTAAAATTTATCATGAAATATATAATATTGTAATAAAGCATAGGGAGAGGAATAGTCTATTTCCAAGGCTAAATTCAGGCTTTTTTTGCCCTTCCAAAGTAAATAAATTAAGATATTTATTCAATAGGTATACCATAAAGGGGAAAAAAGGTATAAAGCACATACAAAAATAGAGCCATTCTCCCAGAATAAGAGTGTCAACTCAATTTACAAAACATGGACTTTCTCTCTGAAAACTCTACATTTGAAAAAAAAAGAATGTCAAAAAATCTGTGGGTTTTTCATTTTCTTTGAAACCATTCTAGGTAATTATAAGGGATGAAATATTAACAAAGCATATCATTTCTAAGCAAGACACATACCCTCCAGTAACTATAGTCAACTATAGTATCATTACAAGCAAAGTAGTTGAGAAATCCTAAGACTTTGTTATATATGCAAATGAAAAGTAAAACAAACATTTATTTCCACAATCATTATTAAATTATGACACATTATGAGTCATTAACAGTCAGCAGGCTAGGGAACTGGATTCTACCAGTCTAATGCTCCAAACAACCAAAAACAATATCCATGGGGCAATTAATTTACTGCATATTGATTATTCCAATTTCTGAGCTAATAAGTAGGAATAAAGCAAACAAAATTAAATGGTAAATCAAGAAGGAAGAGGTTAAGCCAACTCATAAGGTAGGGTCTATATCTTTGAGAGATAGGATCACTCTTTTAGGCTTCTAGATCTATTATTCTATTTAGCATTATTTGGCATAGAACATAGTAGTGTTGAATGTGAGAGCCATTTGGGACCATAGATACTGGAAGATAACTGAAATTGCACAGGCTGGTCTGTGGCACCTCCTCTGACTGGGCAGCCTATTTGTATTGTCTAGTTAATTCAAGATGGAGCCTCTCACATTTGGAAGAAAAGCTGGGGGATTGCCAGTGGAGTTAGAGCACTACCCCTTTCTAGTAGAGTACCAATATTTCCTTTCATGATCATATGGTCCTCAGGAAAAAAAAGAAAACCCTAGGATGAATGAGGGAAGTCAGATGCTCCCAAGGAACCAATAAGAAGAGACCACAAGGAGCCATTCCCCTCTGGTGACCCAGTCTCCACTGCCTAAGTCGTACCAGGTGCTACATACATCCCTTTGGTGTAATGCGGCCACCCTCTGTACCTATCACACCACAAATCACACACAGTGCTCTCTTCCACTTGGACCCTTGGGTTTACCATTCCCTTCCCAATAGATGTTTTTTGGGACATGGTCATTCACACTGCTTGGATGAGCAAGGAGTCAGCAATTACAATATTTCTGGCATCATGATGGAACACTAGGCCTCACCACATTTTCTGACATTGATTTCTAAGACCAACAGGGCTCCTTAGCATTAGCCCTGACACTTTGCCCTTCAGACCCCCTCTCAGTCATCGCCAGATGACCCATAACCAAGTACTGTTATATTTATTATCTAACTTAGATTATGCTCCTTGAGAACAGGGATCATTATGTTTTTCTACTTGGACCCCCAGCACTTAATGTGTTATGTAGAACATAGTAAGTGCTTAATAAATGTATTTCAATTCCATTCCATCTAATCCCATCTTTAATTTCAGAGATGAGGAAATTGGAGTGTTTTAGAGATAAAATCCCTAAAGTCACAGAGTGACAGACTGGAGACTACAGCTTTTCCATTATTTCCCATCATCTCCCTCCAGGGCACTAAATAGGATAAAGAGCCCTAGGCTTTAGAATGAAAAGAAGCCCTCGAAGTCATCTAGTTCAATTCTCTTCATTTACAGATGAGGAAACCAAACCCCAGCAAGGTGTGAAGCACCTTAACCAAGACACATAATACACAGGTAACAGGAGGCAGAGCTAGGATAACTTTGGGCTTAAATGGCTACTTACCTAATTCTTTACTAAGATTTAAAGTAATTATTACTGATCCTAATTAATCCCATAGGATCATTCAAAACTTTCACTGTTGTTAATTTAAAGCAAAGGTTCTTAACCCTTTTTTGTGGCATGAACTACTTTTCCAGTCTGGTAAAACCAATGGACCCCTTCCCCGAATCAGGTTTTAGACACATAAAATAAAATACATAGAATTGCAGAGAAAAGCAATTTTATTTAAATTTATGTTTATATTATTATATTATATATTATATAAAATTTATAAATATTGTATATTTATATTTTATAGTAAATATTTTTATAAATGAATTTATATTTATTTAAATGCAGTTATCAAAATATTTTTAGATAATTTCATCAACCCCAGGTTAAGAATCCTTGCTTTAGAATGACTATTAGGTCAATATGTGGAACAATATAGGCTAAAATGTTCCCTTACTAAAAGATTAAAAAGATGAAGTCTAATCACTGTAAATCATATATTGATATTGTTAATGCTATTCATAGTAGTAGTATCTTAGCATTTCATGAAAATATTTGGTATCTTCCAGAGCTTATGTCTAACTTTTTAGCACCTGTCCATATTATTTTCCCCAGGCTACACTGATTTGAGGAATGATCCACTTTGTTTCAGACTATAACATGGAGGCCCAGGTCAGGTCTACTGAGTAATTCAATGGTTATCACTCTCTTTTGCTCTTCAGATATTTTTAATAAACCTGAAATACCAACACAATGGAAATGATCACTGCAAATAAGTTTTTTTTTCCATTTGACTTTTTCTGTTAAAATATGATGGATATAGTCTGCCTCATATATCTCTATGTAAAAATATAAGCATTCTCACCAATAGTGAAAACAACTCAAACTTGTCTTTGTAAAGGCCTATGACCCAAACTCTCTGAAGTGCAAAGTAATTGCCATTCAAAATGATACCTCCAAAAAGTGCCAGTTGAATTTACAGAACGAAACACAGAGATTTAATCAAAAGCCTCCTCAGGTATGAAACTTGCCCCACAAAAAATAAAATTCAAAAGGGATGAATAGAGATAAAACCTAAGGGGAGAAAAACATTTTTTCACCTCCCATCTATCACTCACTAGGATTTTATCAAGTAAATTGAAAAAAAAATGTGATAAAGATTACTTAAATGAGCTTTAAAAAATGAAATCTAACCATTTTCTAGACAGGAAATAGATAAATGCAATAGGCACACAAAGTTTTTGTATGATAAGTAATGCAGGAGTCTCATTAATATCAATGGTGGGATCAGAAAAAAAGTCATGTTACTACTGTGTACATGGATAAATATCCAGGGGAAGGGAGAGGGTGACATAGTTGGATCTGCGCTTTAGGAAGACCAATCTTACAACTGAATGGGGATTAGGGAGGAGCATGAAAAACAGGGCTCTGTCCCTCCTGCTTTCTTCCTCTTCACTATACCTGGAGAACCTCATCAGCTCCCATGGATTCTACTACCATCTCTATTTAGATAACATGTATTGGGGGGTGGGTAGCAGCTAGGTGGCACAGTAGATAGTGTACCAGGCCTGGAAGACCCAAGTTCAAATCCAGCCTCAGACACTTACTAGCTATATGACCCTGCACAAGTCATTTAACCCTGTTTGCCTCAGTTTCCTCATCTGATCAACATGAACATGGTATGGTGGAAGGAAGGGTTCAATCTTCATATACCAGAGGGCACATTTTTCAAAACTTGACTGAGATATATAACTACTTTCTCCATATCTTTCAAAAATACTATCTAAACTCTTTTATTTTATCCCCCCAAAAAGTGAGAAAAAATTCACTGCATCACTACACTTTCATTTCTTTCTATATTTGTAAATGCCTTTTGTTCCCTTTTTCCAGTATGATAGCATTAGAAAAATTACCCCTTGCTACTGAAAAAAGTGACAGATATTGAGATGATATGCAATGAAGTTCAGAGAGAAGAATGTACATTAACAATGTGATGATGATGATATCATGACTTATATGGTGATTTAAATTTTAGAGAGTGTTTTCCATATATAATTTTATCCTCATAACTCTGGGATGTAGGTATTATCATTATCCACATTTTATAGATAATGATATTTAGGTTAAGTGGCCTACCCATAGTCACATAGCATATAAGTTTCTGAGGCAGGACTTGAATTCAGATATTGATGCCCAATCTAATGCTCTATTCCTTTCCACCTAGATTCCACTAATATGCTCATATTTAAATGTTTTTAGCACTTATCTAAAATCAATTCTCCTTAGGGTCTTCTTTTCCCTAAGTAGTAACTAATGATTCTACAAACTGCTGTACCTCATGAAGCAGCACAAAACTCTTTGTGTGTGTGTGAATTCATTGTCAAACAGCAATGAGACTTTACCTGAGTTGTTGGGAATGGGGAACTGCTGAGAGATATTGCTGATGAAAACAGTCTTCTGAGTGGTGAGCATCAGTCCTTTTATTTCTCCAAGTGTATCGTGGAAGATGCTTGTTACCTTCAGTGAATTGAAACTTGAGGATAGAGGTCAGTATTACCTTAAATTGAGAATGTAGCCTACTAAAGCTAAACAATCCATTGTCCATTTACCTTGAATCTAACTGGAGGCTAGACCATATTCAAAAGGTAAGCTTATAGAAATTTTGAAATAGAATGGATTTTGAAGGTCACCTAGTTCAGCTCTTTCATTTTACATATAAGAAAAAATGGGTCCCAGAGAAACAACTTTCCCAGTCATCTAGCCAGGTAATGAGAGACTGGGCATCAGAATCCATGTTCTTGCCTTCATACCATATTACCTTACAGAAATAAATACTGAAAAAGGGTTAGAATATTTTTTGGCAAATGACTTCAAATGCAAGTGAAAGAACAGTCTGAAGGTTTTAAAGAAGGATATGTTATTAAAAATAATGTATTACATATATATGGTCTTTTACCCTTTTCAAAATGCTTTCACATTCACTGTCTTGAAGAGAAAAAAAGCCCAGTGACATATTTCAGTGAATTTCTGCACTTGACAAGAACTTTCGACCACTTGGTTTGACAGAGTCAAAAGCTATTTTGAGGTCACAGAAGGCCACATAGATTTGCATTACTCCTGACATTTTCCTGCAACTAGAGAGCAGTAGAAATCATGTCAGTTCTGTTCTGTATGACCTACATCTATGCTGAAAAGCAGCTCTTCAGCTAGCAAAAGGAAATAAGTCAGGAAGGTTCTCACAAAGATTATTCCATCAAGGAGTCATTTCTGTCATTTCCACAACTAAACTCTTCCCTTCCTTTCATAAAAATTATAGCATAATGTCCTTTTATATGCAACTTGAAATATCCATCAAGTATTCCATCTGCTCCATGGTCCTGTGAGGTAGAGAAGAAAGACAACTGCATTTGGAGATGACCTATGGCTCAAATCCTGTCTCTGGAAATTTTCTATACATGTTATAAGACTGCTTTATCTTTTGGGGGCTCAATTGTCTCTTCTGTAAGAATAAGAGTTAATTGAAATTAGCTCTAAGGTAATTTCCAGTTTTCAATTCTATTTTCATTTTTCTTCCCAACTGCTTGATATCTTTGATCTCTGAATGAATACTGCACAATAGACCTGAGGAGAAATATTTATTTAACAACTGTTTCAAATGAAATGCCTGAAGTGTTCCTTCAGTGTATATGGTGACTACTCTCTCCCTGAACAAATCTCTATCATTTGACTTCAAAACAGGGAATAGGGTTGGGGTGAGATAGAGGGTAATCCAGACCCACTACCTGGGCTGGTCACTTCCCTTCTCTTATCCTCAGTGACCTCATGGGTCAAATGAGTGGCCTGGACTAACTGATCATTAACATTCCTTTCAATTCTAATATTCTATGATTCTGTGTTTAAATCATTGTGGAATTTGATGTCATTCACCTTGATGTTCACCTGCTATGCTTCTGTTCTAGATTCTCTTTATAATGACCTTAGCCTAAAGATGCTTTCACCTGACTTCAATACTATTTTACCAAATGTACACAGATGATCAAGTCTATCAGTCTTATCAAATAAAAATAGGCCACAATTCCATCATAAAATTTCCATGAATCTCCAGGGGAAAAACAGGTCCTAAATTTGAGTTCAATTCTGAGGTCTCCTAAGACAGATACAAGGTCTAGGCTTGCCATGTACAGATTCCAAACTTGGCCTGCTAGCTATCTTTGGGTCATAGGTCCTTCTCAAGCTCCCCCTAAGAATTAGATAATCCCAGAATCAACGACATGCTGATGTAACAAACACTTGACAATGGTAAGCCCACACTCCTGATGTTTAAGAGGAGAAGGCCATCAGGTTTCTCTCTACCAGTATTCCCTAATTTCAACACAAAAGATCTAATTTTTCCAAATATGACATTAATTTTAAAATTAAGTCATCCATTCATTCATTTTGAGTACCCATTATATCCAAATCACTATAGCAGTCATTGTGTAGATTTCAAAGATGTAAAATGATGTATTTCCTCTTGGGACCTCAAAATCCAGGCAGGAAAGAGATAGAAAAATAACCCAATGGAAGAAAGGATGTGAAAAGTATCCTGAATAGTACAACAAAAGTGCAATAATCTGTTTCTCTCCACAAAGACAGGTAGTGAAATTTGCTCTTAATTAGAATTAAAAATTCAAGTGTTCTGGACACTTGTTGTTGTTGGTATTGATCCCTTACCAATTGCACAAGCACGCACACACACACACACACACACACACACACATATGTGTGTACATATGTATATCCATCTATACATATCACTATATGTGCATATACACATAAGTACATATGTGTACATACATATTAAGGAATATGAGGTGCAAATTTAGTTTGCTCAGAAGATTATTTTTTAGAGTAAAATCAAGTTTACAAGGCTGACATTCTTCTTACTATTGACACTTTCAGAAGATTCAATAACTTCTCTTCCAGGAGCTGCTCCACATTTATTATCAAGTTTCACTCAAAGTAATAACATCCATGAAGTTGAAACCATAGCTATAAAACTGAAATCTGGGCACTCACTATGAGGACTATCTATCAAGATCCCAATGTCCCAAGTTTCTCAGTTGATTGAATTGGACACAAGGGAAAAATGATTTTTTAAAAGACTGCTTAATTTTTTATATTTCCTTAGGCAAGTGGGAGGGAAATTTAGGACTATTTCTTTTGAGAAACTAGGGCACTAGCTATATCGTACACAATTATTTTATAATTAGGCTGACATTATGTTAAAATGGAAGTCACTGCAACCCTGACATTCAAATGTCTTTTCACTGATGGCATAAAAATTAGAATGCATGCCAGTTATTTGCATTGTTATTTTCAACAGTCCTATCTTTTAAAAGGGCACTGTAAATTCAGGCACTAAATATTTCAATCACCATACATTTCAGTATTTCTATAACTATTATATTCCATTACCCATGCAAACCAAAAATACTGCTTTTGACAATTCAAAAGAACTATTAAAACTATCAAAAGTCACAAAAAAACACTAGATGTTGTTTTCATTATTTCTGTACTTTCTTCTGACCTATTAGAGGGGGAAGATTGGAAGTGAGAAGATGGTGGATGAAAAAAAATCAGTCTATAAATCCTTATCTAAATCTTACAAACAGCACTGACAAACATAGAAACTAATGGCAAGGAAAGTGCTCATCCACTGAGAGCCTTACTGTGCTGAACTCAAGTTAATTATTGTCCAATGTTCATCATCATATTATCATTCAGAAAGAGTTCCATCTGCTTCCTGTGGGTGGAAACGTCACAGACCATTGTCCTACCCTACCACAATGTAAACATTGGCAGCAATCATTTCACTAAGGGACAAACAGGTCTCAATCAGTTTTATTGAAATTTGAATTATTTGAAGCTGCTTCTCTACATGGAAAGGAAAAACAAAATTTCAAAGAAAGGTATTACTGGATAAATTAATTTACAGTAATGAGTATATCTAGGGCTTTGCCAAGAACAGGGAGAGTACTCTATACAGCCAAATACCAAATCCCTTATTATCTACCACTACCACCCCAGCCCCAGCTTTCTGCTACATAGCTCACACAGGTCCTTCCATCTAGATTTCCCTCACTTGATTTAGGAACCTGGAGAAGTTTAAAAAAATCATCCTTTCCAATCATAAGAGTTATTTTGTTTCTCAAATTGAGAGATTTACTAAGAGGCCTATGTCACATTGGGAAGAAATCTGCTATTTCCTGTCTTACTAACCCCTATCAACATTTTAATTGCCCAAATCCTAAACAAATAATTTTTGCGAAAGGCTTCAAATACGATTAAAGAAGTTTTGAAATATGAGAAAAGAGTGAGGTCTAAAGCTCTGCCAGTGTGGTTAACTCTTTATCGAGATGATAAAGGCAGAAAAAAAGAAAAAAACACTGAGCACTTCTAGAAATCACCCAACTCATCTAGTCCCAGGAAGGCTAAAGTAGCCAGTTCTGACTGTAACAGTTTCTTTGAGAAATTAATTCTAATCATTTTACTTTAGGATTGGCTATGCCTTCACATCTAGGGGCAGAATGGTTCCAATAATGAACAGTTCTGACCTTATGTAACATCTGAATCAAGCTAATCAGCAAAGACCTATGTCCCTTTGTCCAATGTGTCACTGGATGATAACTAAATTCAGGGGTTGTTTGGATTGCAAAATTATGCAGGCAGCCAAAGTCATAAGTAATCCATGAGCTCACTGTCCAATCCACTCCAAGGTTGGGACATTATCACATTCTTCATTTCACAGATGGTGAAGAGGAAATACTGGATTAAGCCTGCATCATCCAAGAGCTAACAGAAAATCAGAAATAGGACTACACAGAGTAGAATAGAACCCTCAAACTTCAATTATGTCTCTCTTTACAATCCCCTCTAGAAGATCAGCTATAACAGCATCACTGCCTGGGAGTTGCCTTCACCCTCAAGTCTTGTTGTAGACACTGACATCAGTGGAACTGGAGGCATAAATATTGGACAAAAGTCTTGGCTTTTGCTGTTAGGATCATATGGATCTTGTATTTTCTCTTTCAAAATCTGCACTTGTGGCAACTCATATAGCATCTAATGCAAAAACTTCATAATCATCTCAAGGTTTGGTTGGTATTTATTTATTATAGAGACAGAAACAATGAAAAGTGCTATTATGAAGTTGGTAGTTATGATGTTTCAGAAAAGCATATTAATCCCAAGAAAATAGTGAATTAAGGAAACATTTTCAACTTGTTTCATAACAGCTGGAGCACAAACAGTTGGTGCAAAGATATCAGAAATATATTGTCCATTTCTACTATGCTTCCCAGAGAAAAGCTGACATTTCAGCAAATATGAAATCTTGACATCGTTCCTCAAGAAAATCATTATAGCAAATGGTGGGAAGTCAGCTACTAAACCAGAAGATGATACACAAGTGGGTAGTCTATTGGCCAAAAGCCATGCCATCAAACATCTTTGCTCTATGCTCTGGAGTCTAGCTTAGCCATCCCATATACTCAGTTCCACTTGGGGAGTTGAGGCAAAATCTGGGAAGATCCCTGGAAATAACTCTATTCACATCAAGCTAGAATGGAGCTCTAGAGATTGCCATCAGAACATGTACCTCTGAAAGGCTGTTGTGTTTCCAGGGAAACCCAAGGCTGATTGTCTCTCTTTAAGAGGAGGAGGTAAACACTACCATTATAACCAGCAGCTTGTCTGGATGAAGGCTCACATGTCTCAGATGCATTTCAGTTTTATAGAATAATAATAGCTTATATTTAGGCTTATATGTGCCTGCAATAGCTTATATTTTCAAAGAATATCATATACATTATTCTATTTTATCCTCATTAACCACTCTGAGATAGAGACTAGTGATATCATTATGTCCATTTTACAGATGAGGAAACTGAGGCCAATTGACTTGCCCATGATCACACAGCTTGTAAAGCACCGAAAGACACTATCTGAATTCAGGCCTCTCTTGACCCCATTCTTTGCACTAAACCACATTCTCTCTCAACATGTGTCCAAATAAGTAATATTACATATCCCATGTAATTTCCTTATCCAAGAAAAGACAGCATCAAAATTGGTGGAAATTGGTCAATTAAAAAAGTTGTCTGGCTGGGATTGTAAAGCTACCTCTCATATATTGGTCTTGAACTCTACAGATGCCCTTCAAAAGAGCTAAGATATTATAACTACACATTATATACTGGTTTGCAAGTACCAGTTTGGTTTTAGTTTTATGAAATCATAATTGCTTCCTGTCAGTCACCAGTGTGTGCTTATCTTTGCTTAGAAGTTAAGCTTTATGTTGTTACACATTCTTCATAACACAAGTTTTGACTTCACCTTTAAATTAAAAATAATAATAATAAGCTCTGCAGTTTTTCCTAGATTTTTGACAACATCCTTCTACTATCTACATTAGGATAATCATAAAGGGGAAACTGGCTGAAAGGGAAGCAGCAACTCCACATGTCCAATTATGGGAAATACTGCATGAAGCCTTCATTGTGTTGTTTCACTTTAACTACCCATTCCTTCATCTTCTTCACGGGAACATTTGTAAGGACCAGTCTTTGTAAACAGCAATGAAAATGAAGTATAAATAAAAGACACAAACATATTGGTATTCTGAGTAAGAATAATTATCATAACACTAATCTCACTAACCAAAATGTGACATATGGGAGCAAAAAGCACTGTGCGCTGCTGGCTATTTCTTGTTCAAAACATGCTTTCAAGAACTGGGTTGCAACAATGAAATAAAAGTGGAAAATTGATGTGAGTCACTATAACAGCAATTTATCTGTCCATTTCCTCTCCTGATAGAGAATGATGAACTGTGGTTATCAGACTTCTCAAATTCTTGGTTTTATTTCCCAATTAATAGGAATTTTCTATGTATAACTTGTGAATCTGTGATGGTAAAACAGTGGAAACACCATAATGTACAAATGCTTCTCTACTATCAGAGAATATAGAGTCCAATATAAGACAGAAGTATGTGTTAACTATACTTACTGCTGTATCTTCTATACATGCCTATATTTTTAAATTGCCAGTAGATATTAACCAGAATCTGTCTTTATTGTGCATTGTGAGATATTATCTAACAATAAGAAGTTGTGATGCAAATCACATCTAAAACATATACATACATATAACACCACTAAACAACCAGAGAAACTCCATAAATATTAGGGATTAAAATTACTACATCTGAAATGAAGTTTCTCCTCTGACTACTAAAAAATAGTAAAATGCTTGTAACAGTAAATTCTATATGCCATTAAATCTCAACAATGAATTAAAGAAGCCAATCAATGAAGAAGGTGGGTCATGATGGTTATAATCCTATATTATTTGTGAAAGTTTGAAAGAATGGGATTTCATTCTGCTCTCTCAGAATTCATCAATTTCTATCCATTAAGGTATAGCACCATATGAGATGATATAAATAATGTATGCTTAATTTAAAATTAACACCCAATTCTCAAACTATCTTCATGTCTTTTCACCATGCAATATTTGTACGGAAAAAGATATCTGAGATATTTATTATCTTTTTTTTAAATTAATAAACTTCAAATTGCTGAGTACTTGGACCCTTAATTTCCCAAAGAAAGACAAAAAATGAATCTATTTCAATCCAAAAAAGCAACTTTTTTGGCTAAACTTTAAGGTCTTAAGTTTTAAGGTCAGGTCTTAAGTTTTAAAGTCCAAACTTTTGTATTCTACATGCCTAAATACCCTTGATAGTATTGTACAGTTCAGGTACTCTTTAAAGTGCTAGCCTTAGTTGAGCCATGAAAAGAAGAAAGGAAGGAAAAAAGGAAATGAGAAAATAAGGAAGGAAGAGACATTTTTCAAAGATGTTCTATAGCACACCTCCAACAAAGGTTTTGATTACTTAAAGCATATCTCTACCCAGCATACAGCAAAATGGGCTAAAAGTATGGAGGCACCCCATATGAACTATTTCAGTCTCAAGTGGACTTTTTTTTTGCTTGATTTATCCAGATTGAGACAAATCATTTCTCAATTTCACCCTTTTACTTTGTAGATTCATCTGTTCCCACCCCCAGATTAAACATATATGTGTGTGTGTGTGTGTGTGTGTGTGTGTGTGTGTGTGTGTGTGTATCTCGGGTATAAAGCATAATGATGTTTGAAAGTCTGGAGAAAAAATCAATTCATTAACTCTCCCATAACATCTACATATTTCTGCATTAAAAGAGCAACTATAATTATTTTCAAAAACTTTTTTCCACTTTTTATTGGTCATGAACTAAAAGACAAATTCCAATGTAGGTAGAGTTAGGTCAGATGTAGTTTTCAAATTCTCATTTGTACTCAGCTTTGATAATGCCCCAGTAAACTGTGCTTCTTCTCTGTTGCACTGCTTAGACTTTTAAAATTATTCTTATGCTCAAGTTAATTGTACTTCTTTACCTTTGTTAATGTAAGTTTTACATCTTAAGACATTTCTCGCAGTGAGTACTCCAGATAAAATATTTCTGAAATAACACCAGTATAAAATGCAATGGTAAACATACTGGATGGATGATTTAAATACTGTTCCCTTCTTGTTGATAATTGTTGAAATGAAGTCATCTAAGCAACTATTCACAAATGTACATAGTTGTCAAATACATTTTCATCATTGTAGTTCAAGGTCTAGAAGCTTGTTGCTGATGTCATTCCAAAAGAACGAGTAGAACTATCAAATCTATTTTGACATACAAAAGTTCTTTTTGTTTTTCATAATAGACTCAGGGTCATAGAAAATCAATCTCTATGAACAGGATAAAATTAACACAAGGACAAAATGAACACTTAATTCAAGCTAACATCAAGTACAAGGATTACTTGGCTTAATAAGTAAAAAATAACTAATCTTCACATTCACACAGATGCCAGAAATTTTACACTTTAATTCATCACCATGAAGCTGCAGTCTAGTCTAATTCCTGGAATTAAAATATTGGTAAATATTAAATGTACTGTGCATTTGCTAAAATTTGAAAGGTTGAGGTTGATCATAACAGAGATAAAATAACTGTTAGATGATTAATAATAATCATGTGTGCCTCCCAAAAATAGTTGGGATGCAAGAATCTGTAGCTATCATGACAAGAGATCAGTAGATCAATTCGTGTAAAATAGTCAGGAAAACTTATCTAATAAAGAATGACTGTCTAACAACATTTTCTTCATCTTTGTGTTAATAGAATTATTATTGAACAATAATAGCACCTATTATTTTTATGTATCTTTTTTTCCATATCCCTAGTAGTTATTTCATTTACTTACACTCCTTACTAGGAAGAGCAAACAAAACAAGAATTAAACAAATGTCAGAAGTCTCCCTTTACCAAAGGAAAAGAAGAAATCCTTACCTTTCTGTACACAAGCATGTTGGGCGATTCATCAGCCACCCCATTGCTGCTCTGTCCATAATTATTTCCCTGTGCCATGTCACCTCAAATCAGATAGGCTCTTAAATAATGGAATTATCAACTTGCCGCTGAAAAAAGTAAAAGAGATCCCCATGAGACTTTTATGATTCACAGGTGGTGGTTATTTGACCCTTTCTATCTTCTTTTTTTCAAATCATTCATCCAAAAGCTAACTTTAGAATATTTCTATTCTGACACTTTGGAGGAAGAAAAGAAAGCATACAGTGAAAACTTAATAAACTATAACATTACTATAGCTGCAACATACAGAAGCAAGCTTCAAGTAACCTTAGGAATTATGAATAACTACCATCTTTGTATCATATATGTTCAGCTGATTCCTATTTTAACTAAGACTTTTAAAAAAAGAGGAATCACTTGAAGAAGTATTGAAGGTTCACATTATAAAAAAGAAAATACTTTCATCTAAGTACTGAAAAGAAGGATCTTTTCCCCCATTACAACTAATTGCATTTCCACTTGATTTTATTTTCCAAAAAGATCTGTAGGGCAATACATAAACCATTATCCTTTCGACTGCCCCCCTCCTCCATACTGCTTCTCAGGTGCCTGGTCTACCCTAGACATATAAATAAGAGATCCATAGTACTGTGCAATTCACTAGCACGTGTGTTTCCTCTTTTTACACCTGGGGTTCCTACAGGGAAAGAAATACAGCACATTTCTTCTTGTCCTGGTCACCTAGTTTCACTTTATCTCAGTGTCAGTTATCTGCTCTTTTTTGCCCCACACTACTTTAAAAGAAGTCGGAGCACAGTCTAGTTAAATCTTTGCAGGAAAAATTAGATTATGCCTCTGCTACAATCAGGATTCGGCAACCAAGGAGGAGAAAACAATTCCGATGGCTACCTGGGCAATTATCAGTAGAAATCTAACTGTCAGAGCAATCAACAAAGGAGGAGACAAACAACCAACCCCCAAATCTCTTTGCTTGACTCGATCACGGAAGCAGCAAATGGCAGGCGAGTCTGCTTGCCCTGCAATGAAGCCGCCAAAGCCCAAGCCAGCGCTTTCAGAACCGTGGACAGCGCCACAGAAGGCGGCAACAGCAGCCCCAGCGAGAAAGCTATAGACTCAGCAGTAGCCGCCTCCCAACGCACTGCAAACGTACACGCTTCACATAGTGTCAGATTGGGGAAAGGGGTGGGGGGTGGGGGAAACAGGGAGGGTTCCTCTACTTCCTCTCCCTCCTCCCCGTTCTCCACCTTCTATTTACCTCCTCGGCCAAGGTCACGGCACCGCGGCGTCTCCTCTCTGGTGCGCACTGGGTGCAGTTGAGTGTCAGCTAGCAGCAAACGGAGGAGCAATGCAATGAACCTTCATCACATAGAAAATGCAGAACCGCGCTGCTCCTGATGCTGCGACCTCCTCTCCTATTGCCCCTCCCTCCCAGCCACCCTCTTCGGCTGGCTTTGCAGGAACAGCTCCAGCAGCTCTCTCAGTTCGTTCGTTGGTTCACTCGCTGGCTTGCTCTCTCGCTCGCTCCCTTTTCCCCAGAACTGGTAAAGCGAGCGCGTGCAGGAGCTTGAGACGCCCTGGCCTGTGCGCGCGACAGCCCGGGGCAGGGAGGAGGCGAGGGAAGAGAATAGTCACGTGGACTAGCGGAGCGTCCAAAGGTGCTGGTTCTGGTTGGCGTGGCTGCTGCTGCTTCTGCCGCCCGCCGCCTGCCTGCCTTCCCTCTCTATACCACCTTTCCCTTTAAGTAGGAGCTGGGCCAGAAACCCATTGAAGCGCGTTTCTTCTCTGCTCGTCTTCTCCAGTTCTTCCTCTCGCCTATCTTTGCTTTTAATACTGTAGGAAGTAATGGAGATCGGCGCTGCTGAGAGCAAACAGCAAAGAAAGGAAATGGCTTTAGGCATGGAGGGCTCAATCCACCTGGTAGTTTTTTCCCCTAGACTGATGTGGGTGTGCTCAGGTAGGAATTGGAGGTAATCAACTGCATTACTGTTACTGTAAATTTTTAATGTATACAATTTCACACAGATGATAATGACATAATTTATGTCAGCCCCCAGATAGGGAGACATCCTGGGAATGAGGGGGTGGGGGGGGGTGTAGAAAAGACTACGGACTGATCTAATACAGATTGCCTGCAGCAATCCAGGCTTCCTAAGAAGTAGAATGAAAGTAAAGTAATTTTGGTCAACTTAAGGGTGAAAATCCTGTCACCTGTGAGCTATTTTAAAAGGGAGAAAACATTCTAGAATATTTATCTTATCTGACAACAGCCACGCAAAGTAACTTTCTCCCCCACATCCACCTCCTTTCATCCCGACTTTCTACCACTTCTATAACCTGCAAGAGGTGGGGGAAGGAGAGTCGGTGGGATGATTCATCAGGATTCTTTCCAATTAATTATCATTAACTCTCCAGAAAAAGCTACTATAGCATGTATGACTTGTTAAAAAAAAAAAAACAGAGAGAGGTAGAAAGTGTATTCTACAAACTGGAGGCACCGAGTTTAACAATGATTCCTGGCAAAATTATAGAAAGGATGATTTAAAAGGACGGCTTGTGAGATTGTGGAAGGGAAATGATGACTTCAACGCAGCATAGGTTCATCAAGAACAATGCCAGACTAACCTCATTTTCTTTTTCTGATAGGTTTACTAGACTGATGAATCATGGGAATACCACAAACATAATATACCTGGATTTCAATAAGTCATTTGACAAATCCTCATGATATAATAATCACACACATGTCTGATACTTTAAAATGTATGAGACACTTCATCCAGAACCCTGTGAAGTTAAAAGATGATGGGAGTGGGCTGGATCAGATCTCAGCACAGTTTGGGGGTTCAGTGACCAGAGCTAGGGATTATTGATGTCACCCAAGAGGCAGGTCACAAGTGAAAGGATCTATTCTTGTTTCTGTACTTTTTAACATTCTTATCAATGACTTGGATGGAAGCATAGATAGCATACCTCTTAAATATGTAGGTAATACAAAATCTGGAGAAATAATTGACACATTAGATAGTACGTTCAGGTTCTATAAAAAAAAATTCTCAATAAGATAAAACAAGTGAATTTAGGGACAGAGAAAGGACCTCTGCCAATCTGGATCAGCATCCTCTCTGCAACATAGAGTCTTACTTGCCTAAAGCAATGAGAAGTTAATCTGCCAAAGATCATATACCAGTATGATCCCAAAACAGGACTTAAACCCTGGTCCTCCTGGCTCCAAGGTAGCTCTCCATGTGCTACACCGAGAAACTTAAGAAAGGTAAATACAAAATCCCATATTTGGTTTCAAAATATTGACTACTATACACAAGTCCAGAGTGGAAAAGGAATGGCTAAACAATAATCCATGTGAAAAACCCCTAGAGATTTTAGTGGATTGTAAGTTCGGTATGAGTTAAAATGTGGCATGCAACCAGAAAGGCTACTGTCATTCTTAGGATGCATTAAAATAGTTATAATTCCTAGAACAAGATAGGTTATAGTGCATGTCTTTTGCCTTGTTTATACCACATAGAGGATATCGCAATACCCAGTTATACTGTAGACTAGCATTTATAAAGCACAAAAGAAGTAGGGTGGGTAGCATGGTGAGGAGACTCAAAAACATACCATACAAAGATTGATAAATAGTAATAATAAATAACTGATTTTTAATCTAGAGGAGAGAAAACTTGGAGGAGAAAGGATCATCATAGTTGTCTACAGGTATTTGAAGTTGAGTAATCAGGTAGTCTTTGGACCAAAGTAAGGAAATATTTCATAACCAAATAGTCCAAAAGTACAACAGGCTGTCCTAGGAAATCATAGGTTCCCTTAATGGGGATGTTATAGGCTGCTATAGTTGACCTTGAATGTCTCTTCTCAGTCTGAGAGTCTTTAAATATGTGAAATTACTTTATAGTTCAGTGAAAAATGAAGACATTGCCTTAAAGTAATTTGGGAATCAGGAATATTTAAGATCAAGAGGGCTCAGTGAGAGTCAAGGAGTTCTTCCCTTGCCAAGGTAAGTATGTAAGGATGGAGCTGTAGGAGAAAAAAGGATGCGTTAAAAAAAGCCAGTCCAAAGCTGCATCAATAAAATTATTGTATTGCAAGGCAGGCCTCTGCTGTTATGAAATCAGTAAAAATGCTTTGCACTTTCCACAAATCAGTCCAGCCCAGTCTCTTTTTGTTCAATTCTGGGCCCAGCTTATTGTCCAAATTCACTGTTTATCCCAGATATATAAGATGTCCCAAAAGTCTTAGTGCCATTAGAATCCTCAAACAGCACTAAGACTTTTGGGACACCCGGTACACAACGTTGGAAAAGTTCTATTGGATATCCATTCAGCTGCAGATTGAAATCTGGGCAATAGACATTTATCATCTATGTGGTCTTTTCTGTGTGGATGTACAAGCCAAATTCCTTTGTGAGATTACAAATCTCCTTCAAGAGGCTCTGCAATGTCTTGGAGCTTGATGCAATCAACAGTGTCATCTTCAAATAGGAGGAACTGAAGGACCTCACCATCCATAGAAAATTCTTCCTCAGCCTCAATTCTGTCCATTACAGTGGCAAATACTTTTGCTGAGTAAACATCTCCATCTTTTGTATCACACCTGATGCTTATCGTTAGGTCATTGACAGGATTGTTTCTGTGGTTATGTTTCCAAAGCTTCCTGGGTTATTTTGGTATATTCATGAGAGATACTTTGTTGTAAGAGAGAGCATAAGGCAGCATTTTGTTCACCTGAGTGGAATACTTCTTCATAATCCATAAATAACAAGCAAGATGTAATCTTATATTTTCTATATCTTTCAGGCAGTTGTAAGATGGTAAAAATGCAGGCCACCAGTGAAGATCACTTGCAAAAGCCTTCTTATTACTTACTAATACCCCATCAAGGATGCCCTCGATTTATATATAGATGATGATCATGAAGATTTTGTATAGATGAGAAAATAAATATACATAAAGGTTGGCAGTTGTTGAAGTTTTCTCAGTCACTATTTAAAAAAAAAGATTTAAATTTTTTCCATGCCTTTGTTATCTTCCTTTCCTTTATAAATCAGTTCTTCATTGCCCTCATGACTATATCACCTTCAAATCTCTTCTATACATAACCTAATCCAAATCTGTCTTTGTTCTCTTTACTGCCATTTTTAACTTCCTCTGTAAATACCACAGGAAGTGCAGTATCTATATGAAGTGACTCTACTATCTTTGATGGAGAAAGGAATTTGTTGAAATTACTTTTTTGCAAATCTTTTACATTTTCCTTCTTTGTAGGTTTCTTTCCATTTTCACCCTTGAATGCCTTTACAATGGATTGGCTTAGTTGATATCTTGCTAAGCTTTCTTTAGACTGTTTTTACCCTCCACTACTCTCTATTTTGTGAAAGAATGCTGCTCAGAATCATCTCTCTTTGTTAGATTTTACAAACAAGTTTATATTGTAATTTGATGTTGCTTTTGGCAGCCATCTCTCTCCATTTGGCAAATAAGTCAAATGTTTGCTGACTAAGGTGTTTTCTGATTTTTTTGTTCTTGTAATTAATTTACATTGGCTGAATCTCTGGATTAAATCATTATTATTATTACAATGCCTATGTCATTTCTGTTGTCCATTTCTAGTTTTAAAAAATTTTCAGTAGCTTGTTTTGATAATTCAGGGTTTAATCTACTTAACTATATAACATATCACCCCAAGGATTTTAATTGCCTTGTTAGTAGTGTAAATCAGTGGTGTCAAACTCAAATAGAAACAGAGGACCACAAATTAACATTGTCTATATTTTAATCAATCAATCCATAAATGTTTATTGTGTACCTACTATGTTCCAGGCACTGCTGCTAAGCCCTAGGAATACAAAAAGAGGGAAAAGACAGTCCTTCTCTCAAGGAACTTATACTCTAAAAGAATGAAAGCATGCAAAGTAAAAAATATATATGTATGTGTGTATGTACATATGCATGTTTGTGTATATATGTAATAAGTAGGAAATAGTTAACATAGGGAAAGCACTAGAATTAAGAAGGGTTAAGGAAGGCTTCTAGTAAAAGATGGGATTTTAATTGGGACTTAAAGGAAGCCAGAGAGGTCAGGTGGCAGAGTGGTGGAGGGAAAGTATTCCAGGCATAGGACAGTAAGAGAAAATGCCCAGAGCTGAGAGATAGTATCTTGCCACTTAAGCTGTGCCAGTCTATTTCTCATGTGTAAAATGAGGAGGTTGGATTTCATAGCCTTTAAAGTCCCTGTTAGCTCTAATTCTACAGTCCTATATCTTACCTCTAGTACTCTCCCTACCCCACATCTTACTTCTAATTTTCTTGTTCTTTCAGGGGAAGGAGAAGAATCTCCTTTTTCTTTGACATTGAATTTTCCTCTACAGAAATGGAAAACAGTTGCTCAAAAGCTTCTTGACATAGGGACTGCATCCGACAATGCATACAATCAGGCAGCTCTCCTCCTACCTATCTGACTGAGCCTTCTCTGCCTTATTTGCTGGGTCTTCATCTATGTCACTGCCACTAAACATGGGAGCCCCCAAGGCTCTGTCTCAGGTCCTCCTCTCATCTTCTTCAAATATCATCTCTGTGTTGATCATATACTTAGCACTCTGCCTGGAAAATACTAGGAGCTTAAAAAATGTTTATTGCCTAACTGACTGATGCCCAGATCTACTTAGCCAGCCCTCTCTCTTAATATCCAGATTTGAATCTCCAACTGCCAATTAGGCATCTCAAACTACATGTCCCATAAACAATATAAACTCAACATGTCTAAAACTGGACTCATTATTTCCCCCACAAAGCTCACTCTTTTTTCCAAACTTCCCTATTATTGTCAAAGACACCACCATCCTTCCAATCCTTTAGGTTCAAAATCTAGATGTCATTATCAACTCTTCACTCTCTCTCCCCACCCCCATAATGAAACAGTTGCCAAATTCTGTCAATTTTACCTTCATAATATCTCTCACCTTTTCTTCTTCAACACTACCACCCCTCTGGTGCAAGCACTCGTCACTACATCAGGATTACTGCAACAGCCTGCTGGTTCCAATCCACTCAGCTGTCAAACTGATTTTCCTAAAGTGAAGATCTGATCATGTCATCCACCATATTGTCTCTAAAGTCAAATATAAAATCCTCTGTTTAGCTTTTAAACCTATCATAACTTTGTTCTCTCCTATCTTTCTAGTGTTTTTGTTCCTTTTACACCCCCCACCATGTACTCTGTGACATTGGCCTCTTATACTACATATCCTGATTCCAGGCATTTTCATTGGCTGTTCCCCATGCCTGGAACTCTTTCCCTCTCAATCTCTGCCTTCTGGATTCCCTGACTTCCTTCACGTCTCACCTTTGGCAATGTCTTTCCCACTCTTCCTTAGTTTTAGTCTCTTCCCTCTGAGACTACCCCAAATTTATCCTGTATTTACCCATTGTGTACATAGTTGTTTGCACATTGTCTTCTCCATTAGACTGTGAACTCCTTGTGGGCAAAGATGTTTTCTGTCTTTCTTTGTATCCCTAGGATTTAGTACAGTGTCTAACACATGGTAAATACTTAATAAATACCAGTTGACTAGTTGAGTAACTAGGTAGAATAGTCAATAAAGTTTTGGACCTGCCTGGAATCAAAAAGACCTGAATTCAAATCTTGTTTCAGATACTTAATTAGTTGTGTGATATTGCACAAAGTCACTTAACCTATGTCAGCCTCAGTTTCCTCTTCTATAAAATGGGGATAATAATAGCACCTACTAAATAAAGTAATTGTGAGAAACAAATGAGATAACGTGTATAAAGCACTTAGCACAATTTAAAGGGGTTTTATAAATGATAGCTATTATTATACAACAGTCTGTCATAATAGTCACCATCTCTGCCATGAGAACATAATATATTTTATGATGTCACCCAGGACCTTCATTGGTTTTTTAATTACTGAAAGTTCATATTCTTTTTACTAATTTTTTTTCATTTTCATTTTTGTATTCACTGTCCATTTTTTTATTCTGCTTATTTCTCTCCATATCAATTCCAATTCAATCCAATAAACATTTATTAAGCACTTACTATGTGCCAGGCACTGTGCTAAGCACTGGGAATACAATTAATTAAAAAGGAACAACAGTCCTTACACTCAAGGAGCTTCTAGTATGGAAAGAGATTACATAAAAGGAAGCAAGTGGGGGGCGGGGGGAGACCAGGGGGAACCTGGTATAGGGGCATGTTGTTCCATAGAGTTGGAACAAGGCAGAGCAGCTAATAAAGAGTAGAGTGAACAAAAGTCCAGTTGCTGCCCTCTATAAAGGAGGGCACTGGAAGGAGTTTGGTACTGCACCCTCTTGCCCTCTGATCAAAAGGGAGAGAAAGCTACAGAAGGAAGTCTTAGTCTAGGCTTAAGATGGCAGCATGGTGTTGGGATCAGAGGTGATGAGCTTAACTTGGGGGTGTGGGGAAAGAGTCTCTTGTTCATGGAGCAGAAACCAAGCAGAGAAGCAGATGCAGAGTGATCTTCCCACATTTCTCTGAATTAATCATTTCTATTGCACAATAATATTCTATTATATTCATATAGCTTAGAATAGTTTTCCCAGCCATTTCCCAAATGACAATCTTAAACCTTGTTTCCAGTTCTTTGTTACTAACAAGAGTGCTGCTATAAATGTTTTAGATATGCTGAAGCTTTGCTTTAGTCAAAGAAAGTAGGGTATATACCCAATAGTGTGATTACTAGATTAAAGAATATGGAAGGTAGAGTCAGTTTTCTTACATATTTTAAATTTGATAAAGAGAATAGTTGGACTCATTCACACTTCCATCTACAGCATATTAATGTGCCTATTTTCCCATAGCTCCTCCAACGCTGACTTTTCATTTTATGTTATCTTTGACAATCTATAGTGACTCCTTTTCTTTCTGTGCCATCAAAGATGAAGATAAACCAGGGACTGGAAGATCAGACCTACTATGAGTAAGTGATCCATTGTTGCTTATTGCCTAGAGTGGTAGTTGTCTTTCATTCTTGAAGGGGACCAAAATGACATCACTGTGCTTGAGTCAAGATTCAGTGTGTCTGACTGTGGCTGTTCAGGCCAATATGAGCTCAGAATGCTCTACCACAGGTTGGGCACAAATAGTTGGTGTGAACATTTAGGCTAGGTACTCCAAACTTGCACATCCTGCATTTACTTTGAGCTGTTTCAATTCTGCTTTGCTTATAGAGCACAGAACCTTCTCTGATGTGGAAACACGATGCTGAGTGGTCCTGTGCCAATGTCTCCTATGTCACACAATCAATTCCAAAGTTCTTGAGAGAGACCTTGAGAGTGTCCTTGTATGGCCTCTTCTGACTACCATGTGAATGCTTGCCCTGTATGAGTTCTCCATAAAGTGTTCTTTTTGGCAAGCATATGTTTTGCATTAGAACAATGTGGCCAGCCCATCAGAGTTGTGCTCTCTGAAGCAGAGTTTGAATGCTTGGCAGTTTAGTTCGAATAAGGACCTCAGTGTCTTGTACCTTATCCTACTAGGTGATCTTCAGAATCTTCCTAAGACAATTCAAATGGAAACGATTCAGTTTCCTGGCATGACACAAGTAGACTGTCCAGATTTCACAGGCATACAACAATGAGGTCAACACTACAGCTCCATAGACCTTCAGTTTGATAATCAGTCTAATACCTCTTCTTTCCCATACTTTCCTTTGGAGCCTCCCAAACACTTAGCTCTGGCAATGCATGTGTCAACTTCATTATCGATGTGTACATCACTGGAAAGTATACTACCAAGGTAAGTGAACTTATCCACAGCATTTGAAACTTCTCCGTTTGCTGTAATTGATGGTTCCACATATGTATGGTATGGTGGTGGCTGATGGAGCACCTGTGTGAGTGGGTCACCATTTTTCCCAATCATGGTAGAATCCCATTATAAAGTACCTCATATCATTGATTTTGACACTATGCTTTTTTAAAAAATCAGAAAGGATTTCATCTATGTAAGAACTCCCAGAGGAACCTTCTCTTCTGATGCTGACTGGTACTATCTTTGCAAATTATAGTCTTAAAGAATTACTTGGAGCATTGAGAGGTGACTTGACCAGTTATATAGCTTACATGTGTCAAGGCAGTGATCAAATCTAGATATTTCTAGTTCCAGAGCCAGCCCTGTAATCACTGTGTCACAAAACTTCTCAGTTACTATATTCTGTGATTCAATCAATATTTATTAAGCATCTATAACAACAATGCTACTTGTCGCTACTGTGGCTGTGTAAGGCCAATAACACCAATACACAGGAGGGCTACTAGCACAGGTTATTTGATCTGCTTTTCTAAAGAAAGCAACCTTAAGGGGTTAATAGTCTTACTTTAATTAAACATACATATATCATTCACTTTGTTCAGGGGAAAAAGTCAGCACCCTGAACTTCAGAGAAAACACAAACAGAAATTAAGCAGAAATTATATAAACAGAGAAAAATAACACAAATCAGCAGACAGGCTTCTAGCTGTCTGTCCAAGACATTACATACATAGTTACCAGAGAGAGAAGCACCAACATCTGGGTTTTTCAAAGCTGGGGGGCTCCAACAGCTACCCAGAGTCTCATCTGGTCAAATCACATGACATTCTTCCAGTGAGTAAGCCCCAAGCAAAATGCTAACCTCAGAGTATATACATACTTCTTCAGGGTCAGAGGGTCTCATAACCATGCAACTCAAATCCATGTGACTTAAGCCTTCCAGTGACTTAAGCAGGTCATCAAAGACTCTTGATTGAAACAAAGGCAAGACTCAAAGGCACTTGATTGCCTTAGTGCTAAGAAGCACTCTAAAACAAAAGACAACAAAAAAGGACCACCCTGCTTGCCATTATGGCATCTACTATGTGCAAAGCTTTGTGCTAGGTACCAAAGATACAAAGACCAGAAAAAATTTTTTTCTGTTCTCAAGAAGCTTACATTGTATCAGGGGAGATGACAGATACATAATAAGTATATGCCTAATAAATAAAAGAGTTGGTTGTGGAGATAGATGGGGACAGCGCCAAGATGGTGGTGTGAAAACAGCATCTCACAGGAGCTCTCACACAAATTCTGTCAGATACCTCTAAAAAAGTGAATCTGAGCAGATTTGAGAGAGTTAAAAGCCACTAGTAGACTGAGTGTGGCAAATTTCCAAGCCAAGAGAGTGCTCAGGGTCGACAGGACAGATCTGTAAGCTGGGAGAACATCCAGCATGTGGAGTTGCACCAGACCACACCAAAGCTGAAGCAGCTGTGGAACTCAGCCAGCAATCCAGGCTGGGAGAATGCTGGGTGCGTAAAACTGGTGGTGACCTCCAGGCCTCCCAGCCCAGGACGGGAGTCTGTCGAAGCTACAGGAGGAAGCATCACAGCACCTGAGTTTGTGAAAACAACCACTCCTGAGGCTTGCAGGCTAAAGGTTTGAAACTTGCCTTCTTGAATTCTGGGAGCCATAATGGCCAGCTAAAATGACTCTCATCCCTCTCTAACCCAGATAATATGCCCTCGGGAGAAACTCTGAAATAGAGGAGCCAGAAGTACAGCTTCAGTAGTCTTTTAGCTTAAGAAGTTGGGGAGAGGGCCCTTTTTGTGGTGGCAGAAGGAGACTAGTGCCGGAAGAGAGGTATCCCAGGAGACCTCACCTCAGCAGAACATGCATGAGTTCCCAAGCCTCAGGGGGGCGGAGCCAGCAATCGTCAACACCAGGACCCTGGTTTGCCTTTCATACAGCTAGGAGACGTGGCAGACATCAACACAGAAAAAGGCTGTACCACAGCACTAAGGGCAGAGGAGACTTCCAGCAGCCAGACCACCCCTCCCCCACACTTCACTAAACCAGAGGCCACAACACAAAAAACCAGTAACTATGCCCACAATTCCCAGAACAAGAAGCCTGAGACAGAGCCCCTGATCCCCAGAAGCAGAAATCCACTTTAAAGTTAGGAAAAAGTTAACCAACATGAAGAAGTACTCTAGAAAACTGAGGACTACTGATTCTTTTTATGGAGACAGGGAAGATCAAAATACCAGTTCAGAAGAAGACAGCATTAACACTATACCCACATCTGAAACCTCAAAAGGGAATGGAACTGATCTCAAGCCCAAAAAGCATTCCTAGAAGAGCCAAGAGAGGATTTTAAAAATGAAATTAGAGAGGTAAAAGAAAAAATGAAAAAAAAAATTCACTGATGAGAACAACTCTTAAAAAGTAAAATTGGCAAAATTGCTAAGGAGATTTGGAATCTAGTTAGAGAAAATGACACCCTAAAAAGTAAAATCAACCAAATGGAAAAGGAGACTCAGAAGCAAAATGATGACAACAATTGATTAAAAATTAGAATTGAGCAAGTAGAAGTGAATGACTATATGAGGCATCAAGAGTCAATCAAACAAAATATAAAGAAGGAAAAAAATAGAAGACAACAAAAAATATCTGATTGGAAAAACCTGGAAAATAGATCCAAGAGACACAATCTAAGAATTACTGATCTACCAGAAAACCATGATGAAAAAAGCGCCTGGACAGCATCTTCCAAGAAATCCTCAAGGATAATTGCCCTGAGGTCCTAGAAAGAGAGGGCAAAATAGGCATCAAAAGAATCCACCGATCACCCCCTAAAAGAGATCCCAATGCATCCTTTTCAGATCATAATGCAATAAAAATTCTTTGTAATAAAGGACCAAGGAAAGATAAACTAAAAATTAATTGGAGACTAAATAATCTAATCCTAAAGAATGAGTGGGCCAAAGAACAGATCATAGAAACAATTAATAACTTCATTCAAGAGAATGACAACAATGAGACAATATACCAAAACTTATGGGATGCAGCAAAAGCTGTTCTTAGGGGAAGTTTTATATCTCTAAATACTTACATGAATAAAATAGATAAAAAGGAGATCAATGAATTGGACATACAACTGAAAAAGTGAGAAAAAACGAATTGAAAATCCCCAATTAAATACCAATTAGAAATACCAAAAACCGAAGTAGAGATTAACAAAATTGAAATCAAGAAAACTATTGACCTAATAAATAAAACGAAGAGCTGGTTTTATGAAAAAAAAAAACAATAAAATTGAAAAGCCTTTGGTCAATTTGATTAAAAAAAAGAAAAAAGAAAACCAAATTACCAGTATCAAAAATAAAAACGGTGAATTCAACTCCAATGAAGAGGAAATTAAAATAATAATTAAGAATTAGTTTGCCCAATTGTATGCCCATAAATTTGACAATGTTAGGGAAATGGATGAATATTTACAAAAATATAAATTGCCCAGGTTAACAGAAGAGGAAATAAAATACCTAAATAACCCCTTCTCAGAAAAAGAAATTGAGCAAGCCATCAATGAACTCCCTAGGAAAAAATCTCCAGGGCAAGAAGGTTTTACATGTGAATTCTATCAAACATTTAAAGAACAATTAATTCCCATGCTTTATAGACTATTTGGGAAAGTAGGTGAAGAAGGAGTCATACCAAATTCTTTTTATGACACAAATATAGTATTAATACCCAAATCAGGAAGAGTAAAAACAGAGAAAGAAAACTATAGACCAATTTCCCTAATGAATATTGCTGCAGAAATTTTAAATAAAATATTAGCAAAAAGATTGCAGCAACTTATCACAAGAATAATACACTATGACCAGGTAGGATTTATTCCAGGAATGCAAGGCTGGTTCAATATTAGGAAAAACATCAGCATAATTGATCATGTCAACAACAAAACTAGCAGAAACCACATAATTATCTCAATAGATGCAGAAAAAGCTTTTGACAAAATGCAACACCCATTCCTATTAAAAATACTAGAAAGCATAGGAATAAATGGAATCTTCCTTAAAATTACAAGTAGCATCTACCTAAAACCATCAGCAAGCATTATATGCAATGGGGATAAGCTAAATGAATTCCCAATAAGATTGGGGGGGTGAAACAAGAATGTCCATTATCACTCCTATCATTCAATCTTTTAGCTTTAGCAATAAGAAAAGAAAAAGAAATTGAAGGAATTAGAACACGCAAAGAAGAAACTAAGTTATCACTCTTTGCAAATGATATGATGATTTATTTAGAGAATCCTAGAGAATCAAGTAAAAAAAAACTACTTGAAATAATAAAAAACTTTAGCAAAGTTGCAGGATATAAAATAAACCCACATAAATCCTCGGCATTCCTATATACTACTAACAAAGCCCAACAGCAAGAGATAGAAAGAGAAATTCCTTTTAAAGTTACTGTAGACACTATAAAATATTTGGGAGTCTACCTGCCAATACAAACCCAGGGCCTATATGAACACAATTATGAAACACTTTTCACACCAATTAAGTCAAATCTAAATAAATGGAAAAACATCAGTTTCTCATTGTTAGACTGAGCTAATATAATAAAAATGACAATTTTACCTAAATTAATTTGCTTATTCAGTGCCATACCAATCGAACTACCAAAAAATTATTTTACAGAGCTAGATAAAATAATAACAAAATTCATCTGGAAGAACAAAAGGTCCAGAATATCAAAGGAATTAATGAAAAGAAATGCTAGGGAAGGTGGCCTATCCATACCAGATATTAAACTGTACTATAAAGCAGCAGTCATCAGAACTGCTTGGTACTGGCTAAGAGACAGAGTGGTGGATCAGTGGAATAGGTTAGGTACACAAGATGCAGTAGTCAATGACTACAGAAATCACCTCTTTGATAAACCCAAAGAATCCAGCTTCTGGGTTAAGAGCTCACTATTTCACAAAAACTGCTGGGAAAATGGGAAAATGGTATGGCAGAAACTGAACATAGATCAATATCTTACACCATATACCAAAATAAAGTCAAAATGGGTTCATGATTTAGGAATAAAGGCTGATACTATAAGCAATTCATGAGAGCAAGGAATAGTTTACCTGTCAGATTTATGGGAAAGGGAAGAATTCATGACCCAACCAGAGAGAGAGAACATTACAAAATGCAAACTGGATAATTTTGATTATGTTAAATTGAAAATTTTCATATGAACAAAGCCAATGCAACAAAGATTAGGCAGGAAGCAGAAAGTTGGAAGAAAATCTTTACATCTAATGTCTCTGATAAGGCCTCATCTCTAAAACATACAGTGAACTTAGCCAAATTGGTAGGAATACAAGTCATTCCCAATTGAGAAATAGTCAAAGGATATGAACAGGCAGTTTTCAGAGGAAGAAATTAAAAATATCTATGGGCATATGAAAAAAAATGCTCTAAATCACTATTGATTAGAGAAATGCAAATCAAAACATCTCTTAGGTACCACATCTCTCCTGACAGATTGGCTAACATGACAAAACAGGAAAATTACAAATGCTGGAGAGAATGTGGGAAAATTGGAACATTGTTACATTGTTGGTGGAGTTGTAAACAGATCCAGTCATTGTGGAGAGCAATTTAGAACTATGCCCAAAGGTCTATAAAAATGTGCATACACTTTGATCCAGCAATACCACTTCTAGGGCTGTATCCCAAAGAGATCACACAAGAGGGAAAAGGACCTGTATGTACAAAAATATTTATATCTGCTTTTTTGTGGTAGCAAAGAATTGGAAATCAAGGGGATGCCCATCAATTGGGGAATGCTAAAAAAGTTGTGGTATATGAATGTTATACAATGCTATTGTCCTATAAGAAATGGGGAAGATAAGGACTTCATAATAACCTGGAAAGAATTACATGATATGATGCTGAGTGAGAGGAGCAGAACCGGGAAAACATTGTACACAACCACAGATATATTGATTCTGTGATGACAAACTTTGATAGACTTGGCTCTTCTCAGCAATACAAGGTTCAAAGACAGCTCCAAAGGACTCATGATGGAAAGAACTATCTACCTCCAGAGAAAGAACTATGAAGTCTGAATGTGGATTGAGGCAAACTCTCTGCTCTTTTTTCTGTATCTTCTTTTTTGGTTTTATTTCTTCTTTCTCATGATTCACTCCACTGATCATGGTTCTTTATGACTTGACTATTGTGTAAATATGTTTAATGTGAAGATATATGTAGAACATATATCGGATTCCATGCCATCTTGGGGAGGGGAAGGGGAAGAAAATTTGGAACTCAAAAACTTGTGGAACTGAGTGTTATAAACTAAAAATAAAGAAATCTAAAAAGATAGATAGAAAAATAGAGATAGCTATATGTGTATGTGTATATATTTCTATATACTGCCACACATACATATGTACCTATGTATGTAGAGATTTAAATACAGATGTAGTCATTACCAAAAAAAAACAAGAGTTGGTTGTAGATGGAGGTCATTAGCAGTTGATGGAATCAGGAAAAGCTTTGTGTATAAGATGTTTCTTGAGTTGAAATTTGAAGGAAGTGAGCAACTCTATATGGTAGAAGTGAGGAAGAATAGGGAAGAGAAGAGAACAGAAATGGGAAATGGAATGCCATGTGTGAAGAAAAGAGAGAAAGTCAGTTTGGCTGGATCATAGAGTGTGAGAAGTGGACTAAATGAAGCTGGAAACCTGGGATGAGGCCAAGTTGTGAAGGATTTTACAGAACAAATTGAAGCTTATATTTTTGCCTAGAGGCAATAAAGAGCCCCTGGAATTTGTTGAAAAGGCCTATGATATGCTCAGAACCACACCTAAGGGAAATAACTTTCTTGGTGACATGGATAATGGATTGAAATAGGGAAGGTAGTTGAAACCAGGAGAACAATTAGGTCATTGCAACAGTTCAGAAAAGAGAAAATGAGGGCTTAAATTAAGATGAGTCAAAGTATATCCCTCAATTTCATGTCTCTGGTACTCAGCTTCACTTGTATAATACAAGGTTTGAACCTTCTATAATATTTCTTACATCTGTCCCCTTCTCTCCACTCATACCACCACTACCCTAATTCATCAGCCTCCAGTTAGACTATTTCAATAACCTCCTTTGGGGCCTATCTGCCTCAAATCTCTTCAGACACTAATCCATCTTTCACTTAGCTTCCAGGGTGATTTTCCTAAAGTGCAGTTCTGACCATGTCACAGCCCTTCTTAGTAAATTCAAGTGGCTCCCTCTTACTTCAAAAATCAAGTATAAACTTCTCTTTTTGCCCCTGGATGTCATTTACAACCTAGCTCCGACCTAATTTTCCACCCTTATTACACATTATTCTCTCTTGTGCTCTATTATCCAGTCAAACTAGCCTTCTTACTGTTCCCATCATTATTGGTCCTCCCAATTGTTAATGCCTTCTTCTCCCACCTATTTTGAATTCATACATCTATATACACACATATGCATGTATGTATACTACATGCATGTATAAATATAGCATACATACATGTAAAATGTATAGCATGTCTCATATTATATATGTGTTTATATACATGCATCTACTTGTGTGTTTATGAATGTGTATACATGCTGCCTCCCCCAATGGCATGCAAGTTACTTAAGGGTGGACATTTCTCTCTCTCCCTCTCCCTTCTTCCCTCCCTCCTCCCCTCTCTCTTTCTCTCCTATCACAGTACCTTGCACACAGCAGGTACTTAATAAGTGATTGTTAATTGTTTAATTATATGAGATACAAAGATGAAAAAGATATTCTCCACCTCCTAAAAGCTTGTAATCTTGTAGGAGTGATAAGACATATACAAATAATTATAATACAATATAGTATTTTTAAAAGGCTAAATGAGTAGGAGGTAGGGGTAGGCACTGGACTTGGGATTTCATTAATGTAGGGAACTTTCAAGGAGCAACTTCTTTTATTAAGGCAGATACCTCTTGGGCAAACTATGGTCTTAGAGAGCTGCCTACAGTACTGCAAGGTTGTGCAGCTTCTCCAGGGTCACCCAAACAGTAGGTGCCATGAGCAGGACAATTTGAATCCAGGTGACCCTGGTTCTTTCTTTATGCTGTGCCATTCTGCCTTTGATTGGTTCAGACAATAAAAGCCATAGAAGTTCAAAGGTCACTTTCATTTGGAATAATCAGGATATGCTCCATGAAAGAGGCTGCATTGTGGATTAACTTTCAGGGATGGTTATGGTTTTCAAAGGTGGAGATAAGGAAACGTGTGAAAAGTAGAGAATATTTTAGACCCTCTCTAATATATCACTTTTACTTATCTTACCCTAAAACCATTTCCCCAGGGTCTAAAACCTATATAATAGTATTTTAGCTACATTAGATTTCCAAGTGACCAAAAAGCAGAGTATATCTAAGGGCCTGATTTTCTTGAGAGGCAATAGAACCTAATGAATGAACCACTCAACTTAAAGCCTAGTTGACCAGTTAGAGCTCTATTACTGATAGTTTGTTGAGGGGGAAGCTAGGTGGCACAGTAAGTAGAGCACTGGCCCTAGAGTCAGAAGTACCTGAGTTCAAATTCAGCCTCAGACAAACTTACTAGCTCACTTAACCCCAATTGCCCTGCCTTTCCCCCATCAAAAAATAGGAAAAAAAAGATAATTTGTTGAGAAATACTCTAATTCTAGGTACCTCAGTTTCCTCATAGTTATGAACAAGGATAAAAAGTATGTCCCTCCATTTCATGGGGGGATGCTGAGTGAGTTAATGAAATGGTAGGGTGAGAAAAGCCCTATACATTTCCAGAAGAAAGCACTTTGTTAATTCAAGGCATTTATAATCGGAAAGAGCAGAGCTCCGTGAGGCACAAGGGCAAACACAAGAGCAAGACCAATATCAATGAAACTCCCATCCACACTACAACATCATTGGCACCTCATGGGATAACTGACTTGGTGTTGATATGAGTAGAAGAAAATAAATAAAACAAACTGGCTTCCAAAAACCAAGTGATACAGGTTTTTAAGAAATGCCTCTTATTAAATAAGCAACACTCCAACTCTCAACTATAGGAAGTAAAATAACCTGCTTCATGAGTCATATACACAGATAATTCTTTTTATTTTGGTGCTGTCCATTTTGTGGCTATTTTGCTCCTAATCAGCACTCCTATCAGACAGTTGCCACAGAAGAAAGAGAAAATTCAAATGTGCCCCTTTCAAGAGCTAACTCCTCATTACTGCTCAGGCCACCAATAAATTTAAACATTTCAGCCCACTCTTCTGGGCACCTGAGGAGAGTAGGTCTGACAGTAATGCTAGTACTTGGTGCTCTCAGGCAACAAATTCAATTTAGTTCAGTAAGCATTGATTAAGTGCCTACTATATGCATGACAAAACATTTTGCTAGGCTCTAGTGATACAAACAGAATAATGAAATTGTCCTTGTCTACCTTTTACTTTTGGGAAAAGGAGAGATTAAGACACACTATTGGTGGCACTGTGACTTGGTCCAACCATTCTAGGAAGCAATTTGAAATTGTTTAAAAAGGGATAAAAAGTTCATGCCCTTTGGTCTAGAGTTCCAACTGTTAGGTATATATCCCCCCAAAAAGTAAAAGACAAAAATAAAGATTCCACATACTCACAAATGTTCATAGCCACAATTTCTGTGGTAGCAAAGAACGTGAAACAAAGTAGAAGCCCATCCACTGGGGAACAGAAACAAATTTACCGTGTATGTAAAGTGATTCAGAGTTTAGTAAGCAAAACTAGGAAAACAGTAAATATAATTACTATAGAAATGTAAATAAACAAAATAAAGTCATGAAAATGAACACCACATTATTAAAATGAAACATAAACCCGGGTATGGCAAAGAGCTGTGAAAATATACCTCCCTGTTTGCAGAGGTAGGGAGCTATAGGTCTGTGATATTGCATGAGCTGTCACCTTTTTTTTCTCTTTCTTATTTTGTTCTTCACTAAAAGGGATTGTTCATCAGGTAGAAGGAGTGACATGTTTAGAAATGTAATGTAAAAGCAAAAAAAAATCATTGTTAAAGATACTTGAGTAAGGAGACATCATACTAGCAATCAGTGGTAGGTGAAAACTTTAAAAAGACTTGCTAAAGCACTTGATCTTTATGATCGTTGAAGGAACATAAGGAAGAAAGTACATTCCAGGCATGATGGATGATTTGTTCAAGTTCAGAAAGGCACTGAGATAGAATTCCAAAGAGGATGATCAGTAGCCCAATTTGGCCAGAATGTTGGAAATAATGTGAAATACACCTGGAAAGATAGGTAGAAGTCAGTCTGGTGGGGGCGGAGCCAAGATGGTGGCTGCAAAGCAGGGACTTGCTTAAGCTCTCCCCCAAATCCCTCCAAACACCTGTAAAAATGGCCCTGAAAAAATTCTAGAGCTGCAGAACCCACAAAATAGCAGAGAGAAACAGGTCTCCAGCCCCGGAGAACCTAGATGGTCACTGGGAAGGGTCTATTGGATGGTGCTGGGGGCAGAATGCAGCCCATTGTGGGCAGCGCCAGGACAGACCAGACCAGGAGTAGGCTGGAGCAGGCCTTAGGGCCATGAATCATTGAGCTGTGACAGTTACCAGACTTGTCAACCCACAAATGCTGAAGACCATGGAGCAGGCTAGTGGGAAAACTGCTGGATTGGGTTAGAGAGAGGTTGGGCCCCAGTCTTGTGGGTGGTAGAGGTGGCGCTGTGGTGACAGCAGCAGCACCAGCAGTAGCAGGAAGCTCCTGTAGCTACTTCCAGAGCTCCAACATCAGCTCCTTTCAGGGTCCTGGGCTCACACAGTGGGAGGAATCAAACAACTGATCAGAGTGAGAGTGCAAAGCAGCACCATGCTGTCTCAGAGGCAGCCTTGCCCTGCTTGGATCTGGGTCGTAATCCAGGTTGGCGGTTCTTGACAATGGAGGAGGAGCACTGCTGTGGCAGAGCTTGCAGTGACAGTGGAGTAGAAGTAGATTTGAAAACAACTGCACAGCCCCTAAAGCTTGGGACAAAGCACAGATCTCTACTCTACAAGCAGTCCTACCCTGACATAAAGCTCAAAGGTCAAGTAGTTGGCAGGGAACATGGCCAGGAAGCAAAAAAGGATTCAGACTCTAGAATCATTTTTTGGTGACAAAGAAGACCAAAACATACAGCCAGAAGAGGTCAACAAAGTCAAAGAGCCTGCATCAAAAGCTTCCAAGAAAAATATGAATTGGTCCCAGGCCATGGAAGAGCTCAAAAAGGATTTGGAAAAGCAAGTAAGAGAAGTAGAAGAAAAATTGGGAAGAGAAATGAGAGTGATGCAAGAAAACCATGAAAAACAAGTCAATGACTTGCTAAAGGAGACCCAAAAAATACTGAAGAAAATAACACCTTAAAAAATAGACTAACCCAAATAGCAAAAGAGCTCCAAAAAGCCAATGAGGAAAAGAATGCCTTGAAAGGCAGCCAAATGAAAAAAGAGGTCCAAAGGGCTACCAAAGAAAATACTACCTTAAAAATTAGATTGGAGCAAGTGGAAGCTAGTGACTTGATGAGAAATCAAGATATTATAAAACAGAACCAAAGCAATGAAAAAATGGAAGACAATGTGAAATATCTCATTGGAAAAACCACTGACCTGGAAAATAGATTCAGGAGAGATAAGTTAAAAATTATTGGACTACCTGAAAGCCATGATCAAAAAAAGAGCCTAGACATCATCTTTCAAGAAATTATAAAGGAAAACTACCCTGATATTCTAGAACCAGAGGGTAAAATAGAAATTGAAAGAATCCACCAATTGCCTCCTGAAAAAGATCCCCAAAAGAAAATTCCTAGGAATATTGTCACCAAATTCCAGAGTTCTCAGGTCAAGGAGAAAATACTGCAAGCAGCCAGAAAGAGACAATTTGGGTATTGTGGAAAAACTCAGAATAATACAAGATCTAGCAGATTCTACATTAAGGGATCGAAGGGCTTGGAATATAATATTCTGGAGGTCAATGGAGCTAGGATTAAAACCAAGAATCACCTACCCAGCAAAACTGAGTATCATGCTCCAAGGCAAAATATGGATTTTCAATAAAAGAGGACTTTCAAGCTTTATCAGTGAAAAGACCCGAGCTGAATAGAAAATTTGACTTTCAAACGCAAGAATCTAGAGAAGCATGAAAAGGTAAACAAGAAAGAGAAATCATAAGGGACTTACTAAAGTTGAACAGTTTTGTTCTCATTCCTGCATGGAAAGATGATATGTGTAATTCGTGAGACCTTTCTCAGTATTAGGGTAGGTGAAGGGAATATATCTATATCTCTATGTATATATATATATATATATATATATATATATATATATATAGACAGAGGACACAGGATGAGGTGAATATGAGGGGATGATATCTAACAAAAATAAAATTAAGGGGTGAGAGAGCAATATATTGATGGAGAAAGGGACAGGTAGAATGGAGTAAATTATCTCAAGTAAAAGTGGCAAGAAAAAGCAGTTCTGTTGGAAAGAGGGGACAGGTGAGGGGGAATGAGTGAATTTTGCTCTCATCAGATTTGACTTGAGGAGGAAATAACATACACACTCAATTGGGTATCTTACCCCACGGGAAAGAAAGAGGAAGGAGATAAAAAGGGGAGATGATAGAAGGGAGGGCAGACAGGGGAGAAGGTAATCAAAGGCAAACATTTTTGAAAAGGGACAGGGTCAAGGAAGAAAACTGAATAAAGGCGACAGAACAGAATGGAGGGAAATATAGTCTTTCACAACATGAGTATTGTGGAAGTGTTTTACATAATGATACATGTGTGGCCTATGTTGAATTGCTTGGCTTCTTAGGGAGGGTGGGTGGGAAGGGAAGAGGGGAGAGAATTTGGAACTCAAAGTTTTAAAAGGAGGTGCTCAAAAAAACTTGTTTTGCATGCAATTGAGAAATAAGATATATAGGGAATGCAGCATAGAAATCTATCCTGCCCTACAGGAAAGTAAGGGGAAAGAGGATGGTGGGGGGAGTGGGGTGACAGAAGGGAGGGCTCACTGAGGAATGGGGCAATCAGAATATATGCCATCTTGAATTGGGTGGGAGGGTAGAAATGGGGAGAAAATTTATAACTCAAAATCTTGTAGAAATCAGTCTGTGGATTACTATAATCAATCAATAACCATTTATTAAGCACCGACTATGTGCAAGGCACTGTGTGTGAGGGGCTGGGATTACAAAGACAAAAATTAAATTTAGAATTAGCTCCTCAAGGAGAATAGGGAGCCCTTGAATATTTTCAGCTGAGATCATAGAAATAAAGGTCAATGAATCCAGTCTACAAGATTAATTTTACATATGAGAAAACTAAGACCCATAAAGGTTAAGTGATTTATCTAAAATCACACAGATAGTAAATAGTAAAGTAGGGATTCTAACTGAGCCCAAGTTTTCTGACTACAAACAGTGTTCTTTTTACTGTGCTATTCCTCTAGTAATATGGCTCAATTTCAACCTTAGGAATATTATTTTTATAGCTATGTGAAAGATAGATTAGAGAGATTGGAGTATGCAAAAGGTAATGGCTACCAGAACTTGGATTGGGTAATAAATTTGAATTGTATGCATCTCAAAGGAGGAAAGATTGCTGAGTGATGGTGGTGCAGAGTCTGAAACTGTCATAGTAGAACAAGGGGAATTCTGATTCCCTCACTGAGACCATTGAGTCACAGGTATGAGAAAAAGTGAAGCTAGTACTGGAAAAAAGTGGTCAGTGAGGCAGCGTTATATAGGAGAAGCCAGTTATCAATGTCAGTAGATGGAAAGAGCATGAAAGAAAGTGTGTTAATTACAGATGTGTGCCACATGATACAGTGGAAAAGTTGTGCAGATCTGGACTAGGACTTTATTGGAGGTAGGGGAAGGAAAGTAATTATCAAGTCATTTTCCTGTATTCCTGTCTCCACCTCTGACTTGGCACTCTAGTTCCCATGGGGTCTGGGGCTTCTGACTGAAGAGCTTGACACATCCATACTCACCATGTTGCTCCCCAGCCATCTTCATGCCTGGCCACCATACTTGTACCCTTTCCTAATTCCTTCCCCACCCAAGTTTCTGTCCCTAGGTCTAGGAACAGTAATCAAATCCACACTACCATGGAAAGGATTGACCTATGTTTCTGTTCTCCACCCTGGTGACTTTGCTAACTTAAACCCCCCTCTTCTGGCTCCCATTTCCTTACGCATTTTGTCTTCCCCTATTAGAATATAAGCTCCTTGAGGGAAGGGACTGCTGTACTCTCCATATTTGTATCACCAGGGCATAGCACAGCATAATACTAACTCTTAATAAAGGTTTTTACATTGATTAATTAATTAGCTAACTAATTAAATTAAATAATTAGTTTAAAAGTCTGATGAATTATTAGAGATAAACCTTTCCATTAAGGTGCCCAGCAATAATTATGACTTCTGGCAATTAGTCAAAAAGTTTTGTGGAAATCAAACTAATCATTGGAGGCCAAGTTTTTAAATGTTCTCTACACTCTGGGTAGCATAATAAGTATATTTAAGTGAATATTTTAGATCAAGTTTCCTTATTCTGTCTGCTACTCATTTAGCTTGTCATTTTTGAAGATGTTACATGAGTAGAGAGAAAGGAAGGTGGGACAATGACTACAGTGAGCCTTTTCAAGGACCTTAGCCACAAAATGGAGGACAGATATGGAACAATGACTAGCAGGGATAGATGGATTAAGTTAGGGCTTTTTGAGGATAGGGGAGATATGGGAATGTTTGTAGGAAGTAAGAAGCATACAGCAGACTAGGAGAGACTAAAGACAAGTGAAAGTGATAGTGATAAGGTAAGTAATTTGTTGAAAAAGATGGGATGGAATGGCATCACTTCCTATGAGATAGACGTGAAGGAGACAGTAGCAAAAGGCATCTAAGAGATTTAAAATGAAGAGGAGAGGAAAAGAAAGAGTTCTCTGCAAATGACCTCAAATTTTTCAGAGAAATATGAGGTGAAATTCTTAGGTGAGTGGGAGAGGAATATGAGAGGTTTGGGAAGAGATGAAAAGGTATGGAAAAGCTACTCTGGTGATTGGGATAGTGAGTCAATTAAGAGGTATTAAACAGTTTGTTCACAGCAGTGACGTCCCATTTATAGTGGATAAATTCAGCATAGTTTCATGACCTTCTCCCAGCACCTAAGTAGAAGTGAAGACAGCAAATAGTGAAAGTAATACAAGGCTGGGATATGGCAGGGCAAGATGATGATAGAATAAATGGGCAAGGGACTCAAAAAGAGAAGACAATATAAAGTCAAACTGTGTCACCAAGGAGTCAAGACAAACAATAATATTTTTAAATGAAAAAATAAAATACATAAGATTACAAATGAAATCAATATATTGAAATAAGATGTATTTTTCTATACAAATCCAAGGACCCCCTGAAATCTATAAGAACTCCTGCCCTACAAGACCCTGCCAAGCAGTCCTTTAACCTCAGCTTGAATACTTCCAGTCACAGGGAACTCTCCATCTATTGGGCAAGCCACATAACCTCTCTAGGCCTCAGTTTACTCATTTTTAAAATGAGTTTGACTAGAGGTCCTCTAAAGTCCCTTCCAGATATAATTCTACAAACTTATGAGTTTCTCAAGGAAACTCATTCAATTTTTCAACCATTCTAATATTTCAGAAATTTTTCTCTCTGTAGAGCAAAAATGAGGATATACAAGAGACATCAGCTATCTCTTCCTGTTGGAAATGAAAAACTCCTTAAAAATATGCAGATAGCAATTTCTGGAATATTGGATTATAAAACCAAAGCTGGTGTTGTTGCCAGAAAATGTCTTGACTGTGAATAAACATCCTGTACTAAAGATAAAAAAAACAAAATTGTTATTTGTTTTCTTGTTTCTTTATCTGTATCCCTTCTAGAGGAAAGGGAAAGAGTTTGGCGATATTGTTCATAACCTTTCCAGATTCTGGTTTCTGGCAGAGCTATACTTTGAAGGGACAGAGTAGGATGTGACTTCGTGTAGACCTGCCATTTAAAGAATGTCTGGATAGTATGTAGCAAACTCTCAAGCCTATAGTAGATGTGATCTTTCTTGAATTAATACTAGAATCACAGGATTTAGGACAAAAAGCATCCTTAGGAATATTTTGTCTAATCTCTACATTTTCAGATGAGGAAATTGAATTCTAGAGTAGTTAAATGACTTGTCTAAGTTCAAACAAGTGACATTTATATAGCACTTTTCTTACATTATTTAATTTGATCTTTAAAAAAACCATCTATGAGATGGGTGCTAGAAGTATTATCACGGATATTTTACAGATGAGGAAACTGAGTCTAAAACAGTTAAATGACTTGCCCATGATCACACAGCTAATGAGTGTCAGAGGTGGGAAGTGAAACTATGTCTTCCCAACTCTATTCCTATGATCACATTGTCTTTCTAGGAAGTAGGCGGAAGAGTCAGGATTCAAACCCAGGTCCTCTGGGACTGGACCTTTTTTTTTAACTGCACCATACTGTAGTCTCTTTGAGGGCAGGTATCCCCAGTGCCTTGCCTATAATGCATATTTAATAAATGTTTGAAGTAAGTTGAATTAAAAATACAGTTAAAAATAACTCTTGAAATTTATAGGAAAAAAAAGTCCAAGAGATAACAAGTGTGGGGTCATGTGAGCAGTTCCTATATCCTTATAAGGAGGACTGAGTGAAAGCAGAGGGGAGAAGCTCAAATAAGGAAAATGTATCCCACCTCTGATGGGTATGAATAATGCTGAATAATGCTTCTACATAATAGCATTAAGCATGGCATCAGACTGTCCATCCTATGTACCCCTAAATTGCCCGAAGTATTTAATTCAGGGGATTGGGGAATTTTCTCCTACAGAATGTTTCCTTGGTTTTATAAGAAAATTTAAATTAAAAGAAACTTACTCTACATTCAGCTTTGCTGGAATGTCTTATGTCACAGAGAGGGAGTTTCCTGTACTTGGCACTTACAGGGCAGCTTAGGGACTAGGTATGCTCAGCAAACGCAAATTCAGATTTCTAACTACACTCCTCAGACACATAAGTACAAACTATTACTTTCTCTCATATTGAGAAGCTGGAAGGTTAAGCTCAAGGACACACGATAAATCAATGGAAGAAGAAGAAACTGAATCTCAAGCCTTCTGACTTTCAGCTCATTCCTCTTTAGCCGAGACACCAGATATTATCCATTCCAGAACAAAGGCCTCCTCCCCATTAACCTTGAATCCTATTTTGAATCCTGGCATTCAAGAGTAGCTATGAGTAATGCTCTCTGAAAACAACACAACAGCAGGTTTGAGTGTGAATTTTACAAGGATGACAAATATTTAACATTTCATTTGAGACATTTTAAAGGGTAATCAATTCTTCCTTGTGATGTTAGGCAAATACATATGTATACACAAATATATAGTAGTGTTATAAAGGAAGGATAACACATTCAGAGGCACAGAGATAGTTCTTTCTACCTCTTTCCAGTTGGAAATGACCTGCTGTCAAAACAGAAATGACATGGCTTCCATACCATGAAAACCCAGCATCTAATCAATGATGTTTAGTGCCTATTGGATTATTTTACATTTAGAAGACCATTGCTGTTTACCTGATTCCTGGATTTAAAGTGCTTCCTCAGTATCTAATTTCTTCATCAGAAAAAGAGGATGCATACATACACACAGAGGTCTATATGTGTTTTTGATAAGTGGATTAGAGAAAAAAGTTAAAGTAATGAAAGAAAGGAAAATTTCAAAAGTACCTTTCTTTCAAGGAAAAAATTAATTTAATTTTCATTCTGATTGGCTTATTCCTTCCATAGTATGGTAAAGATAGAAGACCTGAGCTTGAATCTTAACTCTATCACCAACTACCTATATTACCTTGGGCAAGGCACTTCTTCAGCCCCTGGGTTTCAATTTCCTCATTTGCAAAAATAAGGTGTCTGGGTGAAACAAACCTGTGATTTCATTGCTCCAAAGAACCACTAATTCTAGCAATAATATATCTAGTGTGTGAGACAGTGAAATACTTTGTAGTAAAAAGAGTCCTGTGAGCAAGGGTAAAGACTAGAATTAATTTCACTGTTATAGGCAGACCCCAGGGACTGAGGAATATGCAGAAATTCCCTCTTCCAATGCAGGGCAGCATCTTCCCCACAATTTATAGTCTTAGACAGTTGCCTAGGAGTTTGTGACTTGCCTTGCCCAAGGTGACATAGCCAATTATGTATTAGAAGTTGAATTTGAAACTAAGTCCTCCTGGTTCTCTCTCTTTCTCTTTCTCTCTCTCTCTCTCTCTCTCTCTCTCTCTCCCTCCCTCCCTCCCTCCCTCCCTTCTCCATACACACACACACACACACACACACACACACACACACACACGTGTTGGTTGTCCTTCGTGCTCAAAGAGCAAAATGGCATCACTATGTTGAGGTCAAAGTACAGTGTGACTAACTGTGGTTGATCAAACCAATATGAGCTCAGAAGGCTCTACCATAAGTTGGGCACATATAGTCCATATGAACATTTGGAGTGGAAATGTCTCTAAATTTGGGCATCTCACATTTCTTTTGAACTATTGCAATTCTCTTTGATGTAGGCATGCCATGCTGGGTGGTCCTGTGCCAGTGTCTCCCATGTCTCACAACTGATTCCAAAATTCTTCAGAGAGACATTGAGTGTCCTTGTATTGCTTCTTCTGATCTCTGTGTGCATACTTGCCTTCTGTGAGTTCTCCATAAAATAGTCTTTTAGGCAAACATACATTTGGCATTCCAACAACGTGGCCAGCCCACTGGAGTTGTACTCTCTACAGTAGGGTCTGAATGCTTGGCAGTTCACCTAAAGAAAGGGCCTCAGTGTCTGGTACCTTATCTTGCCAGGTGATCTTCAGAATCTTTCTAAGACAATTCAAATGGGAGCAACTCAATTTCCTGTCGTGGCACTGGCATACTGTGCAGGTTTAGTTTGGTAGGCAGCCTAATATCTTTTCTCTCCCTTTCCTTCCTTGGGAACCTCCCAAACACTAAGCTAGCTCCCATCGACGTCATCATCAGGGAGTACATCCTTGGAAAGTATAATGCCAAGGTAAGTGAACTTATTCACAGCCTTCAAAATTTCTCCATTTGCTATAATTTCTGCAATTTCTCCATTTGTATGTACATGTAGGTACATATATGTACATATATATATATGGACACATACATGTGTGTAAGGTACTATCCTTTTCATATGTGAAGTTTGATTGCTAAAAGGAGATTAGCATGAATTGTTGAAGATTCAATTAAATAGAATCAAGAAAATAATACATAAAATTACAAGGTAAATAGAAAGAACAAACACAGAACAAATGAAAGTGAAAGTTCTAAGAATTACAAGGAATAAGTATGGGTCCAAAGAAAAGATACGAAGAAAAACCATCTCACTTATTTTGCAGAGTTGAAAAGTCATAGGTATGGAATAATGTAAGTCGTTTCTGCTATAATGCTTGTTTTGAAAAGTTGAATTTCTTCCAATGTGGTTGATGTATTAGGGAACGATTTGAGCATAATGAAAATTTTGTGTTTGCTTACGCATGATTTCATCCATGAGAAACTGTGAGAAAACATAATGAATTGCAACACTTCACAGTAACTCATAAGCTGCAACCCTTCCAATGCCTATTTCCACAAGCAAAGGTTAGGTCTTTTTCAAGATAAAGTGCTGTATTTATTTTATATCTTAGGAGCTGTGGGTTGAGGAAGGCTGGTCTGCCTCAACCCACCCCTCTTCTACCATGGCTGAAGCCCCCTACCCTACAGCAACCAAGGCTCTAGCAGCAACTTGATTTTGCCAGATTGCTAACTGTTGGAACCAGAGTACAGGTAGACACCACCATGATTTGTGTATTTCTCAGCAATTTAACACGTATAAAACCATGCCATTTTTATTACATTTCCTTTTTCCATGTGTCACTGATGAAGTTTTTGAGTGTTGTATCCCAACATCATTTTTTTCATAAGGTCTCTAGCTTTTATTGTGTGATTTTGTACAGTGTAATTATTTTTAGGAATGCATATGTTGAGTTATAGCAGAACTGATTGCATGTTTTCAGATTTTTGTGATAAGTAACCTACCACAGAACAGTTACCATTTGGACCCAGAAGGATAAATGTGATTGCCATACACATGGGATTGGCCCATTTCTAGGAACCACCAAATCTGCCAGTATGAGTATAGGTTAGAATCAACCTAAAGAGCAAGAGTAGGGGTTCATGTCACATCTGAGAAGGAAGGAAGGAAAAGAGAAAGAGAGGGAGAGCGGGAGGGAGGGAGGAAGGAAGGAAGGAATGAAGGAAAAGATGTGTGTTTCTGACTATGTGCGTATACAATATGCATGCATTGTATGTATATGTATATATAAATACATTGTATGTATATGTATATAAAAATACATTGTATGCACATGTATATATAAATACTTAGTATGCATATGAATATATAGTATGTGTATACATATATATGTATATATACATACTTACATTTATACATATATTCATTGATATAGAGATGGAAGGGACTTAAGAGTTCAAATAATCCAACTCCCTTATTTTGCAAATGAGGAAACTGAAATCCAGAGTGGAAAAGTACCTTGCCCATGGTCACAGAGGTTGTAAGTATCAGAGCCAGAAATCAAACTCATATCCTCTGCCTCTACATCCAACACTTCTTTATGGAAGAGATAAGTCAAATGGAATGACTATCCTATTTTTAAAATTTTCTTCTTTAGGGTGAAGAAAATTTAGAAAGCATCTCCCTTTCTCCCTTTAACTTCTCTAATATGTTGTCAGACACATAGACATATACTCTTACTGAAATTAGGTACTGAAGAAGCACCCTAAATTCAGAGACTAGATTAAAAAATGATAATCTTGTGGACTTCAAATAACTGTGTAAGAAACAAATATTAAGTGTGCCTCAATCTGCATACAAACTTCATAGTTCTTTCTCTGGATGTAGATAGCATCCTCCATCATGAGTCCTTTGGAGTTGTCTTTGTAGCTTGTGTTGCTGGGAAGAGCGAAGTCTGTCAGGGTTGGTCCTCACGGAATCCATATATCTGTGGTTGTGTATAATGTTCCCCTGGCTCTGCTCCGCTCACTCAGCATTATGTCATGTTGGTTTTTCCAGGTTGTTATGAAGTCCGTACCATCCCCATTTCTTATGGCACAATAGTATTCCATTACCTTCATATACCACAGCTTGTTCAGCCATTCCCCAATTGATGGACATCCCTTTGATTTCCAATTCTTGGCTACCACAAAAAGAGCCGCTATAAATATTTTTATACATATGGGTCCTTTTCCCGCTTGTGTGATTTCTTTGGGATACAACCCTAGAAGTGGTATTGCTGGGTCAAAGGGTATGAACATTTTTATGGCCCTTTGGATGTAGTTCCAAATTACTCTCCAAAATGTCTGGATCATCTCACAACTCCACCAGCAATGTAACAATGTTCCAATTTTCCCACATCTTCTCCAGCATTTATCATTTTCCTGTTTTGTTATTTTAGCCAATCTGACAGGAGAGATGTGGTATCTAAGAGTTGTTTTGATTTGCATTTCTCCAATCAGTAGTGATTTAGAGCATTTTTTCATATGCCTATAGACATCTTTAATTTCTTCCTCTGAAAACTGCCTGTTCATATCCTTTGACCATTTCTCAATTTTTCCCCCTTTTTTTCTTCTCTTTTGTTTTTGTTTTTGGGTTTTGTTTTGTTTTTTTTTATTCTGTTTCTTCTTTCTCATGATTCATTCCATTGGTCATAATTCTTCTCCACAACTTGACTAGTGTATAAATTAATTCAATGTGAAGTTATACGTGGTAGTTATATGAGATTCCATGCCGTCTTGGGGAGAGAGCGGGGAGGGAAGGGAGAAAATCTGGAACTCAAAATTATGTAGAACCGTGTGTTGTAAACTAAAAATAAAAATTAAAAAAAGAACAGAAAAAAAACAAATATTATTAATTAGATGCTGGCTTTAATGGTGTGGAAGCTATGTCAGTATTTAGACAGCAGGTCATTTCAACTTGGGAGAGAATAGAAAAGGAGGAGAAATATGAATGCTCTTTCACTCATTCATGATATGATTATTATCAAAGTTCCCTAAGGCTTTCACCCTGAGTTTCAACTTACTTTTTGTTTTTTGTCTTTTTCCAAGAAAGGAAAATTGATTTTCATTGATCTATACTCATCCACTTGCCATTAATGGTACCTGTTTGAAAGAAGCTGCTAGAGGTCAGAGGTGCAGTGGAACCTAATACAGCCAATTGGTCCAGAGAGAAAATTAAAGCCACAATCTTGGTTTTATCAGCACCAAATAAGTGAACTGGCCAGCTCACATTTCTCTGATCTTAGTTGTAGGATTTCAGACACTATAGATATTCAATAAATTCCTATTAAATGGTTTCTGGGAATACATCACATCTTCTTTGGTAGTTTGACCAATAGCCTTATGCTAGATTGAGGATGACATTTTATATTTACCTTACTTCCAGTTCTTAACCAGCAAAGTCTGGAAAATTCATCAGTGAGATATATTCTAATGAGAGTTATAGGTTTAATAATACCTCTGGAGGTTATTTGAAATTCCAAGCTTGGGAGCATAGCATCAGGCCATGCTGGCATTGGTAAGAATGAAAGGTCATTTGAGTTCGTAAACATGTTAAAAATAATCCCAGCCAAACAATATGGAGGTAAGTTTGCCAAAAATGTCATTTGGAAAAGAAAATAATAAAGAGCTAAGGACCAAATAGAAGGCACAGACCAGGCAAAGCTAATACCTAAAATTTTCATTCATTTCTAATTCATTTATGACCTGAAAAAAATAATAGTTATGTCATGATTTTTGTGTTTTCTTAATAAAAACAAATGTTACTGGTAAAGATGGCATATTGTACTCTGCAATGAACTGATTTTTTTAGCAGCACCTTCAGTTTCACAAATTTATTCCCTAATGACTTCAGTCTCACAACAGAATAAAGATGGAATCATTAATACAGCAATTAGGTGTGAAATTAAAAATAGAATACCTTTTACATTAACAACTCTGCAGGACTGCAGCCTTCTAACTTAATCAGAACTTTAAATAGAGCTTTGAGCTTTCCTTTCCTTGGACACTGATATACTTGCCAGCATAACCAATCCACATTCCTTCACCTTTGACCCTTGGGGGAAAAAAAGGAGTCCCTCATTTACATTTCTTTTGGAATCTGGGTTGCTTCAAATTCTCTTTGTCCCTCACCCCACGGTAAACATGACAATGCTGTAGTGGCTCTCGCCTCTTCAAATGATGGTGGTGGTAGAGTGATCCCACTTTTCATGTCATCTCAAACTCAGTATGTCCAAAACAACTCATTGCCTTTCTCCCCAAATTCTCCTCTCTTCCAAACTTCCTCCTTACTGTAGGGGGCATCACCACTGTATCAGTTTTTCAGGTTCACTACCTCAGTATCCACCTTGATTTCTAACTCTCTCACTCTATATATCCAATTGCTTACCAAATCTGGTCATTTCTACCTTCACATTTCTCATATATGTCCCCTTCATTCCACTCACACAGCTGTCCCCCTAGTTCAGGCTCTCATTACCTCTCTTGGGATTATTACAATACCCTTCTACTTTGTCTTCTTCCTCAAGCCTCTCCCTATTCTAATCTATCTTCCTTAGGTGCCAGTGATTATTCTAAAATGTAGGTCACCCTACTGCTCAATAACTGCCAGTCATGCCCTATTACCCACAAGATCAAATATAAAATTTTCCATTTGACATTTAAGGTTCTTCATAACCTGGTTCCTTCCTTTCTTTATGGTGTTTTTCCTTCCTATTTTATTCCCATCTACACACTCACAATTCTATAGTCTTGGCTTTTTTGCTCTCCCTCAACACACTACACTCTGTTTTCTGTATCCATGCTCTGAACTGGCTATTCCCCATGCCTGCAATTCCCTACTTCCTCACATGTTGCTTCACATCTCTAACTTCTTTCAAAACTCAGCCCAAATGCTGTTTATAGGAACATTTCTCAGTCTGCCCAGCCTCTCCTCTCTGTGTCTGCTGTCCTACTCTGAATACATCTTGTAAGTACCTATTTATTTCCATGCTGTTTGCCTCTTAATATGTAAGCTTCTTGAAGGCAGAGATTGTTTTGTGCTTTTCTCTTTCTTTGTCTTTGCACAGGGTCTGGCAAACAGTAAGGATTTAATAAATGCTTGCTAACTGATTGGTGGATATTTTAAGTGCTTTGATCTGTAAGAAGATGTTATAAGTTTCACATAAAAATTACATGTTTATCATTCTTTATGTTGCATTTTGGGGGCAGCTAAGTGGCACAATAGATAGAGTGTTGGGCCTAGAGTCAGGAAGACTTGTCCTCCTGAGTTCAAATCTGACCTCAGACACTTAATAACTATGTGACCCTGGGCAAGTCACTTAACCCTGTTTTCCTGTTTCCTTATCTATAAAATGAGTTGGAGAAGGAAATGGCAAACTACTCCAGTATTTCTGCCAAGAAAACCCCAAATAGTGTCATGGAGAATTGGACATGACTAGAAAACAACTGAACAACAACAACAAAATGTTACATTTTGAGGAAGGACCCAGATCAGCCGACTTTCCCTCTCTACACTTGGCTGTCATTCCTCAGCTTCCTTCTCCCTCAGCTCCTATACAGTTCTCTTCTCCCACTGGTAAATTCCTTTTCAGAATTCCATTTTGAGGAAGTGCCCAGACCAGTCATCCTTCATTCTCTACCACTTTCAACCTTTGATGTACTTCCCTCCCTCCCTTGCTTTTCATTTCCTTTTTTGTGTTATCTTCCCCTATTAGAAGATAAGCTTCTTGAAGGTGGTCTTTTTATTTGTATTTGTTTCCCTAGCACTTAGCATAATAACGACCACTTAATAAATTTTTCTTGAATTGACCTATAGGTCAATAGTTATCTATATCTATATAACATCTCTATAATGTTAAACGGTCCATCAGAAAACTGAATGCTATGACCTATTCTAGCCTACTCTTTTCTGACAGATTGCTGATAGATTCCGAGCATCACATTTTCTAGACCAATTACCTCTATATTTGCTTCCAAATTTAATGATGGAAGGGAGGGAGGCAGGGAGAGTTTACCTTAAAGATTTGTGGGAGCCAGTACAACTGGATATCATTCTGAAACACATATAATGAGGAACAGTAATTGACAGTTATGTATACGGAAATTTAGTTCAAAATATGGTCATTCTCCTTGGCTTATAAAAAAAATCCAAACATTATAAATGCTGCCTTGTGTATATTCTTATGAATTACCAAGGATTGACATTCTTCAAAATGACCTACAAGTGAATAATTTCTTTTGTCACTGAACAGTTTCAGTCGAATGAAAAGCACCTTCTGAGCACCCTAATTGAGGCTTCTGATGAAGGTGACAAATGCAGTATTGAGTTGTAAATCCTATAAGCCCTCATTAACAAACCCATCTCCAACATTGCTTAAGACAAAAGTCAAACCTATGGCCAGAAGTGTATTGATTAACAGGGACAGCAGAGGTTCCTGATCTTTGTGATGAGCATACATCCTGCCTAATGACATATGATTAGACTATCCGAAAATTATTTTTCTGTCCCCTGATTACCTATCTGCATTCCTAAGTGGTTTTTCCTCTAAGGACTATGATTGTGCTAATTTTCAGCACCTATAAATTATGGTGCAAGGCCATAACATATAAAGGTCCAACTTCAGAGTCAGGAAGAATTGGGTTCAAGTATGATCACTGACGCATGACACACCAACACCCTGACACATGATACACTGACACATACTTTGTGACCATAGGCAAGTCACTTAACCTCTCAGTGATATCCAGGAAACTAAGAATATAAGTTCTAGACTAGTTTCCCTTCTATATCTGAGGTATAAGTTTCCACACTAGGCAGCATCCCACATTGATATTACATGTTTGAGCTAAACAGACTAACAAACAAATAAGTAGATAGATAGAAAGAAAGAAAGATAGAAAGATAAAAAGGTAGGAAACATAAATCATAAACACAGAATAAGTTCAAGAAAGGACAATGAAAGATGCAATTTTATTTAGCACTGCCCCTTAAAGGATGGAGGGAAGTCTCAGGTTGATTTCATAGATTCATGGCTTTTATGTGAATTACCATGGCATCACTTACCCTCTCAATAAATTGCCCCAATACCCTGGGGCAGTTACCAAGCACAGCATCATACTCTTGGGAGGGAGACACATATGTGTCACAAGGCCCCTCAAGATGTCTTCCCAGTGAATAAGCACCCAGGCAGAAAACACCAAACACTAAAAGGGGACATTTTCTGAGTTACACCCACACACACACAGAGGTTGTAGTTGTACCTTTCTCCTTATACCAAAGGCTTCCAAGGGTCATTTCTTCTACTTGTAAACTAATTCTATACAAAAGCAACTAAGCTAAACTATCTATCCCTTCTCCTTAAAATATTTCAGCTAAACATGGTTCCAAGAATAATGACCCCCTGCTTTCTTCATTTCTTCCAGGCGATGAAGGACAAAGGTAATTCCTTGAATTAGCATGTCAGTAGGATGCCTCTTCTAAGGGTCCTCCTCTCCTTCCATCCTTCCACTCTTACCCAGTTTCCACCAGAAAAAGGTGATCAAGCCCTTTCTGGTTGGCTCTGGTAAAATCTAATTAAGGAAGGGACATGGATATCTTCAATTAAATCTCATGTAAAACCCTATATGATGCATCCCTTCCAATATAGCACTATTTGCCATCATCCTTGGATCTTTTTACCATCCAAAATCACATATATTTCATGTTCCTCTCTAGAGGGCCAGCATAAGAGTGAGTCATTTTTGCTGTTGCTATAGAAATTTTGGAAAATATGCCTGTTTGAGGTAGCAGATATGGAAGTTTGGGTAAATTTTCAGGTTCAGGTTCAGCCTCAATTCAAAGCTCACAGAATTCTATTTTTAGGAGATGATAAACGCATTCAAATATATCTCATGTAAATTTTAGAGGGCCTACATACAGGAAGCTGTATGTAATCTAACTGGCTATAGTCTACTCACTTAAGAAAGGAACTTTTGTTTTCATCTATCATCCTGTTGCTTTTCCTATTCCTGTGTCTGCTTCAGTGTTCACTGAGTATTGCATATTCTCATTTACAAGTGATTCCAATTTATCAGAGCTATTTATTGAGCCTCTAAAGTAGAGGTTCTTAACTTCTTTCTGTCATGGACCACTTTGGAAGTCCAGTGAAGCCAACGAACCTCTTCTTATAATGTTTTAAAGTACATAAAATTTAGCACATATGGTTACAAAGGAAACTGGTTATATGGAAATATAGTTATCAACATATTTTTAAAAATAAATTCATGGCTCCCAGGTAAGAACCCCTGCTCCAGTAGATCTGTTAGATAAATTTATGGGGAAAGCCACAGGCTACAAAAAAGTGTGAGTTGCCAAGAGCCAATGTATAAAAATCTGCTGGTTTTTAAATGAAATTCTATTACTGAAATATTAATAATAATAATAGTTATTATTATTAGAAGAATAGTAACAGCTAGCATTTATGTAGTACCTACTAGGAGTGAAACACTTTCAAAATTGAGGCAAACAGAGGTTAACTGCTTGCCCAAGGTCACAATAACTGTCTGAAGTAAGATCTGACCTCAGGTCTTCTGGGCTCCAGGTCCAATGCTCTAACTACTGTTCCACCAAAAATGGTAGTGTTTGATTGCTATGTTGATAAGTCAATTATTAAATAAAATCCAACTCAATACCATGATTCTGGCTTTACTGCCAAAGGCTGAAGGAACCCCCATGGCTTGTACCAGAACCTCTTTATGAAACGGGATCATCTGTAATCTTAAACATGCTTCCAGACTTCTTGTATCCAATCTCATTACCAACAGTATTCAGATTAAAGCCTTGGCTCTCAATTCCCCTATGTGTCCAACTAATAGAGTCCAAGTGAGCTCCTCTCCCAATTGTATAATGATACTACTAATCACTCCTGACAAAGGCATACCCAGAGTCTTCCTAATTCATCACTACTGTCCATAGCTCATCTTCCAAACTTCAAGTCACAATGTCTGCTAATGTGTTTCTCAATCTAGCATGTGGATAATCTTGGGAGGAGATGGAGCTTTGAATGTAACAAAACTCATTGGTAATGTCATGCACATAAGATCTGGTCCTCCATAAATAGAGTGTATTTGCTGTCACTTAGCTCCATAACTGAGAGCCTAGCCTTATTCCTAAATGATACTATTATGTCTTCAGAGAAGACTTGATGGTCCTTCTGGTCCTTAATAGATATAACCACAGATATAGCTTTGTTTAATGATCATGTGATTATCAATATTAAACAAGGCATAAAACAGGTAGGTGTGTAGTCTCCAAATGTATTGGAGAATGCCCTGGGAAAAGTTTACATAGAAAAGGGATTTCCTTTAAATGGTGAGATCCTCCAAGTTCTCCTATATGTGAATGACATTATGCTAATTATTATCTCTCTCAAAGTTACCTCTGACTTATCCATGCTTACATACCTAGATTCATAGGCAGGTTAGAAACCTAAGTCTTCCTGACTCAAAGTCTAGCACTCCACCTCTATGTTATATTGCTTCTGAAGGAAGCCACTTGTCTTCATGAGGCTAATGTTAAATCTTTGTCAGGGAGACTCTAAGATCATAGATTTAACTCTGGAATCAACCTGGGAGATCATCTTCTCAAACCCCCTCATTTTACAAGTAAGAAAACTGAGGCCCAGAGAAAAGAAGGGATTTGTCCAAGGTTGCATAGTTAAGTAGCAGAGCCAAGTTTCAAACTCAGGTTCTCCTGATCCTAATACAACACCCTCTACACTGCATCATGCTGCCTGTGTAGCACCTGGAAATATTTATTCCTATATTGTTTAGAAAGGTATAATTCAGTGGGTGTATATTGCCCCCAAAGTTGTTCCTTTTAATTCTATCAGTGAAAAATATTCACACTTCATGAAAGTATCAATGTGTATTAATACCTCGTTAACAGATTAACATCTCATCATTTCAGTAATTACTCTTTCCTTTCTATGATCACACAAACTGCAGTCTCAGAGAAGAGAACCAAATCTTTCCCTTCAATGTAATACCATGATCTCAGAAGCATCAAAATTATGATGAGCCAAAGAGTAATGAAGAGATGCATAGTGTACATAAGTAGGCTTCAATATATTATCACTGAGGCTTTGCATGCAAGAAATGGTATAAGATACCAAGAAAATGTATGATCAGAAAAGAAGAAATAATCACATACCAAAAGTGAGGAATAATAGATGGCTAGTCAATATGCTTTATTGGTACCCAAACAACATAAAAACCTAGAAGAAGACTTCCAGTGTGTTCAGTAGTGTTTAATAGATTTATGGGAGAATATAGACAAAAATCACACAGAGAAGGTAAGGATCCGTAGCAACCTGCAATAAGATGAGGGTGGATTGCAATCTGTACTGGTGGATGGAGCACTGATTTTGAAAATGACAAATCCATTGGAGCATGACTTCCAGATAATTATAATTCATTTCTGCTGAATTCAAATAATGTGCTATTGGAAAGCATACAACCTATAGTTTTAATCATTCATCCTCCATAGACAAGTTTTATTTCAGTGATGATGACGATAAAAATGATGATGGTGATGACAAAAATAATGCAATGCTTGATCCCACCTTTCCTAAAAGAAAATATCACCTATTACCAAAAGACATTAAACATTAAAGAATAAAAGTATAATAGCAACTTGTTTCAGGACAGCTTGTTGGAACTAAACTTAAGTGAAGGATACTGATAAGTATGATAACCCCTCTCAAAGCACAACTCATCCATCTTCAAGGGAGAAGAGGAAGGGAAGGGCAACAGCAAAGTGAGATAGATGTAACACTGTCACACACTAGTGGAAGGGGCACTCTATGGGCCCCACGATTCTGACAGTACTTGTGTAAGCCTAGCAGAAAACCTGAAACATCAGCCAATTGGCCTTTGGCCATACCATTGACTGGGTTATCAATTCAGCTGATATGATGTAATGACACTTATGGATCCAAAAAAAAAAAGAAGCTAGCTTAGGGTTGCAGGCTGGTCCTCCTTAGAGCTGTCATCATGAACAGTTTGATATGGAGGAAAGAAAAGCAAATGGCACTGAGAGTTTTGGTATCATAATAAGGTAAGATGCATCAGAAGAAATCAGAAATAACAATATTCTACCTGACAGAGATACTTTATTATAAATACTTCATGTCTTTTATAGATACTATAGATACTTTTGATAATATTATTATATTATTATAACACTCTATTATAGACAGTGATGACCATTAAAAAGTGGGCAAACTCCAAAGGAACATGAAATGGAGTGAAGATATCAGTGCATTTATGTGCCAATAATCTATCATGCCGTTTTTGGGGATGACTTTTACACATGTATAGATGACCCTCAAAAATATTTTCTATAAAAAGGAGAATAGGTATATGTCTTTTCCTGGGTTTTTTTCAGCAATAATAAGGAACAAGATTGTTTTCCCCGTGTCTTTGGTATTGTCTCCTTCAGGTGCCTTATATATTGATTTCTCATTAACCTCACTGTTCTGTTGTCTCTAGAACAGACCTTCTCTGTATACACTTGATACAATCTGCTTTTTTCCATCTTTATTCTCTTTAGGATCATTTCTACCTGCCTTATGAGAATATCTTAGACTCCAAAGCAAGGCTCCAGATATAGTGGCTCTATTGCCCTTGATGATAAAATTTTTTAAAAGATTGCTACAAAAATTCTAATGCTTTCCATTTTTCTTCTGCAATTATTTTCTTAAAGTATTTTCCATTTTTTCTATTTGTTGTCATCCTTCCATTTTCATCCTTAAATGCCCTTGAGATGACTTTTAGTTGCATGTTTTGCCAAGTTTTACTTTTATTTTTTATTTTGAACTTAGATACCAAATAAAATGGGTCTTTTAACATGAACGGAACTTTTCACATGAAATTGCAGCTATCTATAATTACAACTTCTTTTCTCCCCAAGAATATAATAAATTTAACCAGTAGCTTTCAAAGCTGTCTTGATTATCTATGCTTCTTTTTGATCTTCCTATGCTTCCCTTTTCTTCATCTTTTAAAAATTTTAATATTTTATTTTTTCCAATTATATGTTAAAACGATTTTGAACCTTTGTTTTTCACAATTTTGAGTTCCAAATTTTTCCTCCCTTCCCCTATCATTGAGAAGACAAGCAATTTGATAAATGTTATACATGTACAATCATGAAAAATATATTTGCATATTAGTCATATTGTGAAAGAAAGTATAGACAAAAAGAAGCAAGAAAAATAAAGGAAGTATGCTTCAATCTGTATTTAGATTCCATCAGTTCTTTCTCTGGAGGTGGATAATACTTTTCATCATAGGTCCTTCAGAATTTTCTTGGATCTTTGTACTGCTGGGAACAGCTAAGTCATTCACAGTTGATCATCATATAATATTGCTATTACTGTGTACAATGTTGGCCTGATTCTGTTCATTTCATTTTCATGTAAATCTTTCCAAGTTTTTCTGAAAGCATCCTGCTTATCATTTCTTATAGCACAACAGTATTCAATCACAATCATATACCACAACTTTTTAAGCCATTCCCCAATTTATGGGAACACCCTCGATTTCCAATTCTTTGCCACTACAAAAAGACTGTTGTAAATATTTTTGTACATATAGGTCCTTTTCCTTTTTTTCTCTTTGTGATACAGACCTAGCAGTGGTATTTCTGGGTCAAAGGTCATCCTTTTTTAAATATGCTTCAGTGATGTTTTTTCCTTTTTTTTCTTCTTGCAACTCTACACTTTCTGCCCTTACCCTGATGCTCACCTCCCCCACTCCACATTGAAAAAGAAAAAAAGTATTTTTAACAAATATGCATAATCAAGCGAAATAAATATCTACATTAACTGTATCCAAAAATGCATGTCTTATTCTACGTCTTCAATCAATCACTTCTTTGATAAGAGATGGGTAGCATGCATCATAATTTTTCTGCTACTGAAGGTAATTTTTCTCAGCAAATTTCTCATATCTTTCAAAAACTTTTCTTTATAATGTTATTACAAAAAATTGTTCAGCTGGTTCTGCTCATTTCACTCTACATCAGTTCATGCAGGTCTTTCTTTTTTCTCTGAAGCAGTCCATTGCATCCTTTCTTACAACCCAATAATATCACATTGCATTGAAAGAGAGAGAGAGAGAGAGAGAGAGAGAGAGAGAGAGAGAGAGAGAGAGAGAGAAGTAATTTGGTATATTTTGGGCAACTTGCTAAACACTGAGCATGCAAAGACAAGAAAAAAATAGTCCTTACTCTCAAAGAGCTCACATTCCAGTAGGAGAAGACAAAACATAAAAGGGAGCTGGAAAGACAAGAGAGGAAAGAGTAAAAAGAAGGAAGGAAAGAAGGTTACCTAAAGAAAAGGTGGGCAGTCATTATGAAAGTAGAAGAAACTGGACAGTAAGTAATGTGATGGACCTCACCATGAGGAAGTTTCAAGCAAGTACTAACCAATAACTGCCAATCTCAGGATAGAGTCATCACTAGATGGCCTTAATTTGTGCTAGATGGCTTTAATTTGTTTAGTCATTCTTTAATAGATGGCTACTCCTATAGTTTCCAATTATTTGCTAATATAATAAGAGCTGCTAAAAATACTTTTGTACATATGGGTCTTCTTGCTAACTATATCACTTCCGAGACCCTTTCTTCTCCTTATATATTACCCAGATTACAACATTCATTTGAATGAACAACTCTATATCAGTATAATCTGGGACAGACAGTACAGAGTGACAATAAAGTGGGCTGAAGGCAAACAGGAGGAGGGGAGCAGGCTGAATTACAAATCTCCTTTAATGAACTCAGGCTTCCCATGAAAAGAAAGGCTCATCTTTTTAATATTAGTACTCACTGTCACATATATGACATTGAGACATTGTGGTGATAATGTGATTGAAGATCTTTCCTGCCCATTCAATAGGCTTCAAGTCAGGCCAGTTAAGAAAGGCAGACCCATACCTTTGTGAAGCCAATCAGTGATTAAATTTGCTGATTGGGCATGAAGCCCTCAGGCCCTAAAAAAGAGTAGGTACACCCAGAAGGTAGCCATTAAGAACTGAGAATACAGAAGTCAGATGAGAAGCCAGAATTCAGAATTCAACCCCAAGGAAAAGCAGCAAGAATTCCAAGTCCACAGAGCTGCAGAATAGAGTGCTGAGTGGAGATTGGAAACCAGAGAGCTTCAGAGACCAGAGAACTGAGGGGGCAGAGGACGCAGGCAAGCAGACAGTTGGGATTTGTGAGTGATTGTTTATGGGAAGACCCTATCAGGGGGGAAAGTGACAGGATGACTTGGCTTTTTGCTGTAATACTGTTTTAATTTCCTTGTTGCTACATTGAGGTGGGCTTACTGGTTTTGGAATACAATTACTGCTATACTGAATTGGAATTATTGGTTCTAGGATTTGATCTTCTGGTGCCTAAATAAATGTTATACCTCCTCTGCCTTCTACCTAGAGAGTTTTTCATATTTTGCCATTCAGAACCATACAGACAGGTTAATGGTCATCATCAAGGTCATGAATCTTGCCTTACTGATACAGATATGGGATACAATTTCCAAATAATTAACAAAGGATATCACTAAAGATCAATAAAAATAATAGCTAATAATAATAATAACTAGTGTTTATATGTCACTTTAAGTTTTGCAAAGCAATTCACAAAAATTATCTTATTTTACCCTCACAACTGGGAAGTTGTTATGCTACTATTATCTCCATTTTGCAGGTGAGGAAACTGAGGCAGACAGGTTAAATGACTTGCTCAGGGTCACACAGCTAATAAGTGTCTAATGCTGGATTTAAACTCAAGTCTTCCTTACTCTAATCCAGTGCTTTATTCACTGTGCCACACAGCTACCTCAAGAGGATCAGGGTAGGTAGAACAGGCTAAAAAATCTAACAACTGAGGAAGTTCAAAGAGCAAGAATAGAAGATAGCATCAAGGAACTGTATAATAGGAAGGGAAGATGGAGTAGGCACATTTTGAGAGTGAGTAATGATAGGCAGATAATCAGAATGGTCCACTGATGCCCTCAAAATATTAGGAGAAAGTGAGAAAGGCCTATAAGATGTCAGATAAATTTCCTGTGGTTGATTTATCAATGACATGGATAAAAATAGAACTGAATGGACAGGCATGGCTGAATTATGATCTACATGATTGGAATGAACTTCTAAAATGATAGCCTTGCATTTCTACTTGAGTCTGTAAACATTCTACATCATAATAAAAGTGGAAAGAGATCTCATGAGTTAAAGGCAAGAGTTTTCTACTACTTTTCTCAACAATATCCTTAGCTCCAAGTTATACAATAATATAGTGCTATAATGTTAATGGGATTTGAAGATCTTCCTTGCCCATTAAGAGGCCTCACTTGGAACCCATTGGGGGAGGGACTTGCCTTAGGGGGAAGCTTGCTTATATAGGAAGGCTCACACCTTTTGCTAATTTCTAATTAGGCACTGAGTCAGGAGGTTTGTGGTATCCTCTGGCTGTGAGAAGGGTATATGTACTCTAAGGGGGACTTTGAGGACTCACTCATTGGAAAAGTGTTTGTGTGATTTAGCCAGATGAGACTCTGGGTAGCCATTAAGGAGCTCCATCTCCCCCATTCCTCCCACCAGCTTTGAAAACCCAGATTTTGGTGCTTCTGTCTCTGGTAACTATGTATATATTGCTTTCTCAGATAGTTAGAAGCCCTGTCTGTTGATCTGTGCTATTTTCTCTGCTTGTAATTTCTGCTTGTAATCTGTTTGTATTTTCTCTGAAGTTCAGGGTGCTGATTTTTCCCCTGAACTAAGTGAATGATATAGATAGATAGACAGACAGATAGATAGACAGATAGATATGTTTAATCAAAGTAAGATTGTTGACCCCTTAAACTGCTATCTTTCCTAGTAAAGCAGATTTAAGAACCTGTGCTAGCAGCCATCCTCAGTGTGCCAGTGTGGTTGCTATTACAACTGCTGATCAAAGCAAGGCAATTATAAGTAGTAACTACATTGCTAATTTGAAATAGTTAAATAGGAGTAGAAATGTAGGGGTGACTAAATGTAAAAAGAGAAAAGCTGAAGACCCTGAAGACATTGAAATTTCACACTTAATACAAAACCCCAGAAGTCCTGCATAATAATGAAACAGAATAATACCAGTCTTAAGTGAGTTTGAAAAGGCAATGGACATACTCAGATTGGAATTTTAAAAAGCCTTTTTTTCAGTCTGATATCATGAATACAACTAATTGACCAATTATAAAAAAGAGTAATTCAAAAAAGCTGATAACTGCTATAATCTTCATGAATGAACACATTCTCCTACATTATGACAGAGAATACAAAACCATTTTAGGACCCGCACAGAATAATACAGGCTACAGCTATTACCATAATAAGGATCATAGGAAGAAAATTATAGCTCTTTAGGAATAATCCTAATGTCAGGCAGCAAATAAAACCATGGCAGAAACAACCTGAGAAAACTACTAAAGACCTATGCAAAGGTCTAGAAGGCTATACCAATAGCTGGTTGGTAAGTACAGAAGAAAATTTGAACACAACCTTGACCGACTAAAGACAATGAAAAAGAAACATATGGAACAGAATTTGTGGGGGAGGGGAGAATGTCTCATAAATTCTTTATATCTTTAATAAAAGTAAAGTGTTAAGATGATAAAAGGAATAAAATTAGTGTGCAAAGAATAAAATAATTAAACATCAATCAAAAACTATACTCTAGAGCAGAAATTCTTAATTTTTTATTGTGTCTACCTTTGGTAGTTTGGTGAAGCCTATGGACCCCTTCTCAAAATAATGTTTTCAAGTACATAAAATAAATTATATTTAATTACAAAGTAAACCAATTATATTGAAATATAACTGTCAAAATATTTTTTTTAAATTCGGGGACCCCAAATTAACTTAGAATCCCTACTACAGAGGAATGGGAAGGAAAGGAAATAAATGTGGGAGAATTCCCAAAGGAGGAGGATGTGGAAAACTGCAACTTGGGTAAAGTATGAAACAGTAAGCTTATGTACTATTAAATGAATGATTGACAGAACAGTTGTGTTAAATGTGGTGACTACAATGTTAGCTTCTCCACTAAATTAGAAAGTGGCAGGGCTAGATAAGAGTCATAATTATTGGCTCAAGGGCCTCACAATGATTCATAGAAGCACTTTATTAACCTCTCTGATTTCAGCCTGACTACAATTCTTAACAAAAATTATCAGGAGAAGGCAATAAGATGACTGTTGTCATCTGTTGTAAGATGACTTGAAAGGAGAGGAGAGATGATTATGTAGATTTTTTCCTGTGAAATAGAGGATTTTTAAAATTTTATTCTGGAGGTGAGAGAGAGCAATTGCAGGTTATTGGGTAGTAGAGTGAAATGATCAGACCTATGCTTTAAGAAGATAGCTTTGTAATCCTATATATTTTATTTTATGCATTTAAAAACATTATTCTGATGTATCCCAAGTGCCAAAGCCCATTGGAATGGAATTGTCTCTTCATTGGTGGAGATCAAAGTTCTGGGCCTGCTTGAAGGGCAAAGTGGAGTTGAAGAGAACTCCAGTCTCTTCAGTCTTGTCAATCTCTTGAGTTTCTTTGGATTCTGCAGTTAACTTTGGACACTTTTCACTTCCAACTTTGAGAGAAAATGTGGACAATATCCATCCCACTTCAGGTTACTGAAAGGATAATAAAACTCTAGGAAGAAGACAACATGAGAAGAATCTCCATCATGTCCCTATTCCTGGCTTGCTATACTAGAAACTTTAGGGAATTTTCCTGTGAGTGAAATCTGAAACTCACTCTTGTTTGAATTGAGTTACCTTCTTCCAGTGGGAGAGCTCCTTCACTCTGTATTGTCTGGTATATATTCTTCTATGTACATTTTCCTTGATTTCTGTTTCACTAATTACTTGGATAAATGGGTTTCTTTGTTACTTCTTATGTGTATTCACTGAGATACCGATATTCATGTGGAATCAAGCCTTAAATACAGAGCCTGAGGTTCTTCTTGCTCCATTAATTTATAGTGACCATTTTAGATTCAATCTGAAAACCACATACCATAGAATATTAATATTTATGGGAGTAGATTGGTATAATTCTAGCCTGGTACCTCTTCTCTCTAAGGAAAGTAGAGTGGCCACAATTCTGACTCCAACCTCTTACTACTCCTCCTGGCCAGAAATAAAGTTTCTCCTGAAGAAGAGTTGGGAGAGAAGAGGCTAGAGATGCATATTCTTCTTCCCTTCTAGCTCCACTATGATATCTGTGAGGGCAAACAAAGTGGGACTTTCTGCTGTTTCTTTTCTTTTGGAGTGCTTCTTAGCACTAAGGCAATAAAGTGCCTTTGAGTCTCGCCTTTGTTTGAATCAAGAATCTTTGATTGAATCAAGAGTCTTTGATGACCTGCTTAAGTCACAAGAAAGCCTAAGTCACATGAGTTTGGGTCACTTGCTGTGATGCCCTCTGTGGGCTGATCCTAATGAAGTGTACATATACCATGAGGTTAGCATTTTGCTTTGGGGCTCACTCTTTGGAAGAATGTTCCTGTGATTTGGCCAGATGAGACTCTGGGTAGCCATTAGGGAGTCCCCCAGCTTTGAAAACCCAGAAGTTGGTGCTTCTCTCTCTGGTAACTATGTATTTATTGCTGTGGACAGACAGTTATAAGCCCTGTCTGCTGATTTGTGTTATTTGCTCTGTTTATATAATTAAGAGCATATTAGATATCAGCACTGTACTAAGTACTGGATATATAAATACAATTTTAAAAGTCTCTAGCCTTAAAAAGCTTACATTCATTCGAATAAAGAAAACAACACACATAAGGAGGCTGAAAAGAAGGTGAGGGATGAAGAGAGGATCTGCATGAGGGTCTGGTTAGGAGATAGCCAGGAAGTGGTGAGATAACAGAAAAGCCCACCTATTAGAGCCATGAGACTAGGGAACAGAGTTCAAGATTCTAGGGGTAGAGGATAAGGATTGTAGTGACAATAACAGTGGGGAATTGAGAATAACACCAAGGGTACCATCCCAGGTGACTGGAAGGATGGTTTTGTCCTTAATAGTAATAGGAATGTTCATAAAGAGATGTGAGTTTATGGGGCAAGAAAAACATTTTCTTCTGAAGAATAAAATCTATCCATGCCTGCCCATTATGTGTAATTCACTCCATCCCAACAAATATGAAAAGAGGGATGGGAACTTACTGGATACTGTCCTGGAACACAGACCCAATCAAGAAGCACCTGCTATAGCCACAAAGTGATGTAGGAAGCACAATATGGATATGCTGGGGGAGGGAGTAGATTTTCCTGAAGCATCCATGCATCAATTTCTTGTCCTTGGGTTGTATTTATTTAAAGTGCCCCAAAGGACAGATACCTGGCACAAAAGGAAAGTTTGGAAGTTTATATAGCAGTTCTGCTATAGAGGATAGAGTGGCAGAGTTTGGGGTAATTTTAAGTGACATCGTGATGGGATTGTGTTGGAAACAGGCCCTACAATTGGCTCTTATGGGAACGGTGGTGAAGTATGGTTCATTTTCCCACTCTTAAATTAGTTAATCATGCTACTCCACAGGTCAAGCCATAGTTCCTCTGAATGTGCACATCCTCACTTTAGAGACTACTGGTTTACAAGAATGGTCATTTTGAAATCAGTTGTCTGCTCCAGTGGTCATTGTTACAAGGCATGCAGCTACTCTGAACTTTGTACTAATCTTTCCAGAGTGACAAGAAAGAAATTTCTCTAATGACAAAACTGTAATGTGTGCATTTCTTAATCATGTCAGAGATTCCAGGTAGGGTTTCAACATTGCTTTCACAAATAAGCATCCTGGGGTCCATCTAAATCATAACATCATCTTAGACTCATCCTAACAACTCTGGGCAATTACAAAGCATAGCCATGGTATTCAAGATTCCAAAGATGAAGGCACAGGTGAAGCAAAAATGTCACAGCACCCCATCTCCACTCCACCCTCCCAGTGGGTCAGTGTACGCAGCAGAGCATACAAAACACCTTGAAAAAGGAAGACTCCCTGAGATATCACAGAAGCAAAATAACATCCTTCCTGCCAAACTCAATTCTTTCTTGGTCCATTTCTCTCTCCTTCTAAACCAATTATACCCAAAGGCCATGGAGTTGCAACTGGTTTTATATTCACTGCCACTTGTAAGTAATTTCCTTTCCCCTTAAGTACCCCTGACTAAATTTCACCCCGGGAATTGCAACCCAATTGCTCATATTTTGTTTGCTCCCCTAACTTATATGGCTTTTATGTGTTACCATTGCTGGATGCTGAGGAGACTGAACATTATAAACTGGAGAGAAAAAAATAAAAACTCTTAAAGCCAAGGGAAGGCAACGATTCTATTTGGGAGGAAAGGAAGAATTAAAACAGTTTAAAGAAAAAATAGAGGGATTAAAAAACATTTGGAAGAAACTGTGTCCTACATAGTGACTTCTCCAAACATAAGCTAGTTTACTTTTTTGATGAAGCCCATTTTACAACACTTTTCAAACCTGGACTTTTTAATGAATAACATTTGTCCTCTGGGGTAAGGAAGAGAGGATCTTTTTTTATGTGAGGGAAAAAATGTGGCTCTCTGGTTATTTTAATTGGAAATAACTTGGACAATTTCACTGTACTTTTTTCCCTTTGAGAGACATTATGCACTTGAATGCAACTGGCTGACAGGAAGCCAATATTCCAGGTAAAGGTAAAAATGTTGCCTCTTCATCTTGAACTGCTTTCAGACATTACTTGTGGCCTCTATAAACAGAGATACTTTTATTGTTTTGGGGGATTTGTCTATATTGGATGTAGCAACATTCATCAGATATCAAACTAGTTCCTGAGGTATGTAGAAAAAGCATTAGAGAGTCAAAGAAAACATTGCAGGGCTTCAGATGGAAGAAGGATTAGATTTGTTCTGTTTGGCCTAAGGGGGAAGAACTAACACCAAGTACTCTGGGCTTTGATAACTGAATATCCAAGGGATCCAAGAGATTAGAAAACATTTAGAGCATTTCAGTAGATATGTACAGATAAAAAGTATAAAATATAAATAGATATATAATATATAGATAAATATATTTATAAATAGATATATAATATACATATACATTTCTGTACTATCTTATAGGAAGGATCTTACAGGAAGGGGTTAGATAATGCAAAAGCCCACCTATTAGGGCCATGAGACTAAGCAACAGAGTTAAAGATTCTAGAATGTTATAGATTTATATGCATATCAATCACTGTTAACTGACACTAAATTGAGCTTAATGTACTCTGATTTTGACATTTATTACAACCTAATAAAGTAAAAATTATATATCTGTGTGTTTATGTATACATGTGGGTATCTGTAACAACAATGTTACTAGCAGCTGCTATGGAGATGTAAGACCAACACCAGCACACAGAAGGGCTGCTAGCGCAGGTTCTTTGATCTACTTTTCTAAGGAAAGTAACTTTAAGGGGTTTACAATCTCACTTTAATCAAACACACCATTTAATCAAACATATCATTCATTTAGTTTAGGGGGAAAAATCAGCACCCTGAACTTCAGAGAAAACACAAACAGATAAACTGAGCAAAATAACACAAATCAGCAGACAGGCTTCTATCTGTCTGTCTAAGCAATACATAATCAGTTGCCAGAGAGAGAAGCATCAAAATCTGGGTCTTCAAAGCTGAGGGGCTCCAATGGCTACACAGAGTTTTGTCTGGTCAAATCACAGGACACTCTTCCAGTGAGCGAGCCCTAAACAAAGTGCTAACCTCAGAGTATATATACACTTCTTCAGGGTCAGAGTGCTTCACACTTCCACCTCTCAAGGGCTTCACACCTCTTGAGGGCTTCACACCTCTAGTGACCTAACTAGCAAAAGGGTGTTGGCCTTCCTACAAACAAAGGCAAGACTCAATCAAAGGCACTTGATTGCCCCAGTGCTAAGAAGCACTCCAAAACAAAAGACAACAAAAAGTCCACTTTTTGCCATTACGGTATCCTTCAAAGGACCACACACCAGATATTATATACTATATTTTGTATGTTTTACATTTTATGACATGTATACTACATATATACATTATACACACACACTAAATTCTTTCCTCCATTTTCCCTCCCCTGTTCTCTCCTATCTTTATTATGTTATTATGATTAATATGGTTAGAATGGTTAAAAACTATTACTCTTATATTACTAGGGAAAAAAAATAAACTTTTGTTAAGGTTAAAAATTGAATGGTTCTTGAAAAATCTATGCTAGAAAAACACAAGTTCAACCAAGTTCGACAGGGCTAGAAAGATGGCCCCTGTCCAAGGGCTAGACTTGCTAAGTATGGAGAGACTCAACATCAGTATCCAGGCTAATAAGCTTCTTTAGCAACAGCAAATCAAGACATTAAAAAACACAAACTATCCCTCAGTCCCACGGAATCTTTGTCCATTTCTTTGGCAATGGTAATAGAGGGATAGAAAAGGGGAACAAAGGTGATTAGACACAATTTTTAAACCTACAAATATTAATTCTCTATTGACATTTTATATGTGAAATTCTTATCAAATGATCTGCATTTTAAGATGTTATTTGAGGAACTTATACCAATATTAACATTATTGCTTTAAGTGAATCTAGAAAATATAAGGGATTTTTAGCTAAATAAAAGGATAAGCTTACAGGTTTTCCTTGGAGAGTGAAATAATGAAGTTTGTAAAGCTGATATCATTGTATAGATATAGAAAACAAGAAATATATGATTTCATGGGAAACTTGATCATCTTACCTTTCACTTAAGCAAAAAATATCACCATAGAGATAATTGTGGGGTATTGCACAATGTCTATTGCGAATAATGAGGAACTATAGAATTTCTATCAGGAACTCAATAAGATTTTCCAAGTTATAGTGACATATATTTTAATACTTGGTAAATTCAATTCAAAAGTGGACATAATGAAAGATGATGAAAACTATGTTGGGAAATGTGATTCAGAATCAAGAAATGAAAGAGGCCAAAGACTTATAAACACATAGAAGATATATAGATATGGATACACACACATATAATTTGTGTTCTCTTCAAGAAGAGAGTTGGAAGGAAATAGCAAACGCCAAACAAAATAACAAAAAATGAAATTGAGGAAGAAAATCAAAAGAATTGATCTTGGGTAAGTCATTTAACCTCTCTAGGTCTCAACTACTTCATTTGTAAAATAAAGGAGTTAGACTAGATGACCTCTATTGTCCCTTTGCTATAAATCTGTGATCTACAATCCTAAGCCTTTTAACAGACAAGAAATGATTGGGTACCACTGTGAGAATCATGTCTATGTCAGCTCTCTGACATACCACTGACTTGTTAGGGCACAGATAAAAATCAGTGTCAAATTATAAGAAAGCACGAAGACAAGACATAGCATATAATTAAAACAGCTTAAAACTATAGTATGCCTCAAAGTTAACAGAAAACACAGTGAGTAACAGTAATAACAGGTCACATCTATAAAGCATTGTAAAGTTTACAAAGGACTTTCTATAAGTTAGGATGAAGCTACTAATTAATAATTAACAGAATCACAGAATGTCAAAGTTGGAAGGACCTCAGAGACTATCTAGCCCAACCCATACCTGAACAAGAATCCCCTCTACAACATCCTATGAAGCATTCCATCCAGTTTCTACCTGAATATACTCAGTGATAGGGAACTCTTTTCTTTTTGAGACAGATAATTTTGATAGCCCTAACTGTTAATAAGTTTTTTTCCCTAAAGTTAGCTGAAATCTGCCTCCACAACTACTATTCATTGCTTCTAATTCTACCACTTGACATCAAACAAAACAAGACTAATGCCTATAAAAGGGCCAGATTTTTACCATGATGAGATATCCTGAGAGATCTAGACAGAGAGAGTGGACAATAGGTAACTGTGCCTTAAAATTGACCAGAGAGAGTGGTGCATTCTTGGAACAGTTAGCAGAACATAAAAGGATTTCCTTTCTCTTCCATTGGGCTGTGAGAGCAATATGCCAGATGCCATCTAGGGTCTTTAATCCGCAATAAGGTCAGTAGGTGTCCATACTTTGTCAAAGGGAGTACTGACCTCCATATAAGTACTTAATCCAGGGCTTGTAGCACTGGCTCCTTTCTCACTGGTTGGATGGCTGCTGGCAGTTTTCCACATCCCCTCACTTATGCCAGAAAGCTTCTTGGAGAAGGCACTCTAAAAGAAAAGGGCCTGACCAGTGCCAGTAAGTACCATGAAGTAGTTTCCCTGGGAACAGTTCCAGGATCATGACTGGGAAAGGGGCAGCTGTTTGCTACAGTGGTCACATTGAAGTGTTATAGTCAGTTTCTGTCGGACCATTTATACATAATGAGATAACATACAAAGTGATTTGCATACCTTAAAGCACTGCATTAACACTAGCCAGGAAGAAAAGCTTGAGGCAGGGGAAAGCCTGGTGTGTAGAAATACAAAGGAACATAAGGAATTATAGGCAGTATCATGACAGCAAATAGTTGTTTGGATTTGCTACTACTTTACAGGGTCCAAATGAAATAAAATTCATAAAGTCCTTAATAAACACATATACTTTAATAATGTAAGTTATTTAATTATTTTAATTGGTGATTATTAAAATTTAATTAGTAAAAATCATTGCTAGGGGGGCAGAGCCAAGATGGCCACATGAAAACAGTGTCTTACTGGAGCTTTCTCAAAAATTCTGTCAGATGCCTCTAAAAAAGTGAATCTGAGCAGATTTGAGAGAGTTAGAAGCCACTAATAGCCTGAGTGGGGCAGGAGCACCAGGAGGTAACAGACCACACCAGAACAGGAGCAGCAGAGGAACCCAGCCAGTTCGCCAGTCTGGGAGAGCACCGGTTCTGGGAGAACACAGGGCGGGTGAAATGTGGGAGCAGAAGCAGACCCAAGGTGGAAGTACTGACTACAGCAGCAATTGATCCCCAGGCCTCTCAGATTGGAGATACCAGCGCAGACCTTGCAGCCACAAGAGCAGCTACCCTTGAGGCCTCCAGCCCACAGTCTAAAGACTTGAAACTGGCCTTCTTGAACTTCTGGGAGCCATGATGTCCCAGGAAAACAGTTCTCCCTCCCTTCCTCACTCAGATAATACTCTCTTGGGAGAAACCCTGAAATAGAGGAGCTAGAAGTGGAGCTTCAGTAGCCTTGTAGTTCAGGAAGCTGGGGAATCCCCCTCTTGTGGTGGCAGAAGAAGACTAGTGAGGGAAGAGTGGTGTCCCAACAGGCCCCACCTCAGCAGAACAGCAGGAGGTCCTGAGCTCCAGGCAGATGGAGCCAGCAATCATTAACAACCGGACCCCAGACATGTCTTCGCACAGCCGGGGAAGTGGCAGACACCAGCACAAACAACTGCTGAGACCACCTAAACTACAGGGCAGGCCTAAAGGAAGAGGAGACTTCCAGCAGCCAGAACACCCCTCCCCCACACCTCACAATACTAGAGGCCACAGCACACAAAGCCAGTGAGCGCCAGAAGCAGAGATCCACTTTAGAAGCTGGGGGAAAAAAATACCACAAAAAAGCAAACCAGAAGTCCAAAGATTATTGATTCCTATTATGGAGATAGGGAAGATCAAAATACCCATTCAGAAGAGGACAGTATTGACACTATACCCACATCTGAAACTTCAAAAGGGAATGTGAGCTGGTCTCCATCCCAAAAAGAATTCCTGGAAGAACTCAAGGAGGACTTTAAAAACCAAATTAGAGAGGTAAAAGAAGAGAACAAATCTTTAAAAAGTAAAATTGGTAAAATGCTTAAAGAGGTTCAGAATATATTTGGAGACAATAACTCCTTAAAAAGTAAAATTAATCAAATGGAAAAGGAGATACAGAAGCTAAATGAAGAAAACAATGTATTAAAAATTAGAATTGGGCAAGTAGAAGTTAATGACTCTATGAGACACCAAGAATCAGTCAAACAAAATCTAAACAATGAAAAAATAGAAGAAAATATGAAATATCTGATTGGGAAAACAACTGACATGCAAAATAGATCCAGGATAGATAATCTAAGAATTACTGGTCTACCAGAAAGCCAGGATGAAAAAAAGAGCCTGGACAGTATCTTCCAAGAAATCATCAAGGAAAACTTCTCTGAGGTCCTAGAACCAGAGGGTATAATAGTCCCAAAAGAATCCACCAATCACCCACTGAAAGAGATCCCAAATTGAAAACTACAAGGAATATTGTAGCCAAATTCCAGAATTATCAGGAAAATGAGAAAATACTGCAAGCAGCCAGGAAGAAGCCATTCAAATATCACAGAACTACAGTCAGGATCATGCAGTATCTTGCACCTTCTACAATAAAAGACAGGAGAAATTGGAATATGAACTCCCTAGGAAAAAATCTCCAGGGCCAGATAGTTTAACATGTGAATTCTATCAAACATTTAAAGAACAATTAATTCCCATGCTTTATAGACTACTTGAGAAAATAGGTGAAGGACTCTTACCAAATTCTTTTTATGACATAAATATGGTACTAATACTTAAATCAGGAAGAGTCAAAACAGAGAAAGAAAATTATAGACCAATTTCCCTAATGAATATTGATGCAAAAATTTTAAATAAAATATTAGGAAAAATATTGCAGCAACTTATCACAAGAATAATACACTATGACCAGGTAGGATTTATTCCAGGAATGCAAGGCTGGTTCAATAGTAGGAAAACTATCAGCATAATTGGTCATATCAACAACAAAACTAGCAAAAACCATATGATTATCTCAATAGATGCAGAAAAAGCTTTTGACAAAATACAACACCCTTTGACAAAATATTTGACAAAATAAAATACAACTATTAAAAACGCTAGAAAGCATAGGAATAAATGGAGTTTTCCTTAAAATGATAAGTAGCATCTACCTAAAACCATCAACAAGCATTATATGTGATGGGGATAAGCTAGATGCATTTCCAGTAGGATTGGGCATGAAACAAGGATGTCCATTATCACCCTATTATTCAATTTGGTTCTAGAAATGTTAGCTTTAACATTAAGAGAAGAAAAAGAAATTGAAGGAATTAGAATAGGCAAAGTCACTCTTTACAGATGATATGACGATTTACTTAGGGAATTGTAGAGAATCAAGTAAAAAACTACTTGAAATAATAAAAAACTTTAGCAAAGTTGCAGGATATAAAATAAAACCATATAAATCCTTGGCATTCCTATCTATTACTAACAAAGCCCAACAGCAAGAGAAAGAAAGAGAAATTCCATTTAAAGTTACTGTAGACACTATAAAATATTTGGGAGTCTACCTGCCAAGACAAACCCAAGGCCTATATGAATACAATTTTGAGACACTTTTCATACAAATAAAGTCGGATCTAAATAAATGGAAAAATATCAGTTGTTCATGGTTAAACCAAGCTAATATAATAAAAATGATGATTTTACCTAAATTAATTTATTTATTCAGTGCCATACCAATCAAAATGCCAAAAAATCATTTTACAGAGCTGGATAAAATAGTAACAAAATTCATCTGGAAGAACAAAAGGTCCAGAATATCAAGGGAATTAATGAAAAGAAATGCTAGAGAAGGTGGCCTAGCAGTACCAGATATTAAACTGTACTATAAAGCAGCAGTAATCAAAACTACTTGGTACTGGCTAAGAAACAGAGTGGTGGATCAGTGGAATAAGTTAAATATACAAGATGCAGTAGTCAACGACTATAGCAATCTACTCTTCGATAGACCCAAAGAATCCAGCTTCTGGGCTAAAAATTCAGTATTTCACAAAAACTGCTGGGAAAATTGGGAAATGGTATGGCAGAAACTGGGCATAGGCCTTAAACAGTATGCCAAAATAAAGTCAAAATGAGTTCATGATTTAGGAATAAAGGCTGATACTATAAGCAATTTGTGAGAGCAAGGAATAGTTTACCTGTCAGATTTATGGGAAAGGGAAGAACTCATGACCCAACAAGAGATAGAGAGTGTTACAAAATGCAAAATGGATAATTTGGATTGTTAAATTGAAAAGTTTTTTTATAAACAAAGCCAATACAACCAAGATAAGGAGGGAAGCAGAGAATTGGGAGAAAATCTTTACAACCAGTATCTCTGATAAAGGCCTCATATCTAAAATATCCAGGGAACTGAGCCAAATTTATAGGAATACAAGTCATTCCCAAATTAAGAAGTGGTCAAAGGATATGAACAGGCAGTTTTCAGAGGAAGAAATTAAAGATATCTACAGGCATATGAAAAAATGCTCTAAATCACTATTGATTAGAGAAATGCAAATCAAAACAACTCTTAGGTACCACATCTCTCCTATCAGATTGGCTAACATGACAGAACAGGAAAATGATAAATGCTAGAGAGGATGTGGGAAAATTGGAACGTTGATGGAGTTGTGAACTGATCCAGCCATTCTGGAGAGCAATTTGGAATTATGTCCAAAGGGTTATAAAAATGTGCATACCCTTTGACCCAGCAATACCACTTTTAGAGATATATCCCCAAGAGATCATACAAATGAGAAAGGAACCCATACGTACAAAAATATTTATAGCAGCTCTTTTTGTGGTAGCAAAGAATTGGAAATCAAGGGGATGCCCATCAATTGGGGAATGGCTAAAGAAATTGTGATATAGGAATGTAATGGAATACTATTGTGCCATAAGAAATAAGGAGCAGACAGACTTCATTATAATGTGGAATGATTTATATGACCTGATGCTGAGTGAGGGGAGCAGAACCAGGATATCATTATACACGATTACAGACACACAGTATCTGTAAGGACTAACTTTGATAGACTTGACTCCTCTCATCAATGCAAAGTTCAAAGACAGCTCCAAAAGACTCATAATGAAAAAAAAAAAACTATGCACATCCAGAGAAAGAATTATGTAGTCTGAATGCAAATTAAGGCAAACTTTTTGCTCTTTTTTTCCTTTTTTTTGGTTTCGTTTCTCCTTTCTCATGATTCATTCCACTGGTTATAATGCTTCATTACAACTGGACTATTGTGCAAATAAGTTCAGTGTGAAGGTATATGTAGAACCTACATTGAATTACATGCCATCTTGGGGGTTTAGGGGGAGGAGTGGGAGGGACAGAAAAATTTGGAACCCAAAAACTTGTGGAACTGAATGTTGTAAATGAAAAATAAATAAATAAGTAAATAAAAATCATTGCTATTATAATTTCTCTTCAACTCTATTTCATGCATTGACAGATAGCAACTTCCAGAAGGTCACAATACATGCATCTAAATGGAGTGACTAGTTTTACTGTTTTGAACAATCAATGTGGAAAATAAACATTGTAATTGTTTGACTAAAATTTTTAACTGGTCAATTGTCTCAACATTCTGTAGATACTATCTTAACATTTTTGTTCATACATAGCTAAATATATAGGGAATTTACATTGGAATTCCACTTCTCCTACTTATTAGCAACATGCTATGGGTAAATCCTTTAATCTTCCCTATCTCCAACTTCCTCAGCTGTAAAGTGAAAATAATAATATCTGTAGTATCTGCTTCACAAAGTCATTGGAAGGATTAAATGATGTCATGTATTCAAAGCACTTTGCAAACACTAAATTGCTATGTCTTTTGTTGTTATTATGTGAAATAAAATTACAAGAAGTTATTCCCACAAGAAAATATGACAAATATCAGAAATGGTGAATTGGCAGAATTTTCTATGAGATTTTGTGACTCTACAGTGAAATCTGGTTATAATGTACAGTATTAAGAATACTATAGCCTTAGATATGCTGGTGCAAACCTATAATCCCTGCTACCAAGGAAAGCAGAGGCTGATGGGTAGTCTGAGCTTGGGAGCTCTGAGTTACAGTGACTAAGTAAATCTAGTGTCGGTACCAAATCTGGTGAGCATCCAGCAGTAATGGGGGTAGGGTGTGGGAGGGTGAACAAGGGGAGGACACAGAATACCTAAGGAGGGATGAGCCAGTCCTGGTCAGAAATGGAGCAGGTCAAAGCTCCTGTGCTAGTTAATAGTGGTATCAGGCCATAAATAGCCACTGCACTTCCAGGCTGGGCAAAATGGGGAACTCTAGTCTCAAAAAAGATGAAAAAAATGCTACAGCTAAGTGAAATAATTGTTTATTGAATGGCTAGAACAGCATTCTGTGAATCATGTCCATATTGGGGTTATATCAACACCTAGACAAAGAGAAGAGGGAACAATTCAGGTCTCAGGTAGGAATGTGTAGACAAGATCCTTTCATCAGTCATTAATAATAAAACAGAATTGTATTAATCCTTCTCAAGGTACCAGAGATCAATTTGTATATTGGAAAGCGATGGATATAGTGCTGGCAAAACCACATGATCAGCAAGTTTCCCTTTTCTGCTCCATTTGGCATGACCAATTTTAGTTATGGCTCTTTTTCTTGGTATTGTTATCAATAACACAGCTTCCCAAATTTTTGTTTTCCTTTATCAATTTGTAGTGCCTTTAGGAACTGGTTTTTATTTTCTACTTGTGTGTATCCAGCTACTTAATTGTTTGTGTCATATGTCCCTTCAAGTTTGGGTGCTATATCCCAAGCTTTTTCTACATTAATTTTTAGATGAGATTGGAAAATTGATTATTGAATTTCTCATCATTAATATTAAATGATTACTTGATTATTCATCCTTAATATTATCACCATAATTATCATAAAAGATGAAGAATTTGAAAATATATTATACAAGGTTATATTGAAGGAACTGGGGATATTTAACTTAGAGAAGACTTGAAGAGAAAATGACAGCAATCTTCAAGTAAAGATTTGAAGGCTGTCATTCTGAAGATAGATTAGAATGACAAGAAGCTAGAAGAGGCCATGTTTTGACTCAACAAAGGGAATGTCATAAAGTCCGGATCTGTATAAAAGGGTTACCTTGCCTAATAGTAATCCTTCCATTACTATAGGTATTTAAATTGAAGCTGTGACCATCTTTTAGGAATACTGTGTAGAGGAAATGCCTACACTGATTGGACATTGGACTCAATAAACTTATAGCCCTTTCCAACTCTAAGATTCTATGAAATTATTAGGAAACCTTTGTCAGATAACTTAAAATCTCTTCCCAGGATGGCACACCCATGTGCGTATGTAAACATACAGATATGCATATATATTGCATGTATACATATTTGTATTATGTATTTTTTTCTTATTTTTATTAGTCTAGGGGAAAGAAGTGAATGATATTCCAAGGATCCATGAGGCTATTCCTTATCTTAAAGAAAAATAACAGTAGAACAATCTTATTTGCTTTGGCCATACCTTTCAGTGTCCAATATTTTCAAAGTGTTCCTTTTCATTTAAAACTTTCTCAACTTCTTTCTCACTTCACGTCTTGATCCTAAAAATCCTAAGTCAACAGTTATAAGGTGTTTTTTAATTGCTATAGAATCCTTTTAGTATTACCTATTCCCACTCTCTTGTTTTATTTTTAATTATAATTTCCTAATACTGAAAGGTCTACCACAAAATTTTTCCTCTCGTGTTGTCTGAAATTCCTATAATTTATTTTATCTATATAAGCAATATCTATATATAATATATATGGTTATATGTGTATATACATTATACATGTATGTACATATAATACATATATACATTGATGTATTATTCACAGAGAGTAAATATATTTATGAATAGAATAAAGATTTGAAATCATGATTCTGTTCCATGAGTTAAAATTCAGCCATAAAAAGTTGCCCTGGAAATAAGCACTAGCCAATTAATTTCTCTGTTTGGATTTTCCCTCTGGTTTTCTTTCCAAAAATTATAAAAAGAAAATCCCCTGCATTATCAAGAAATCTCAGAATCTTGGATCCTAGAGGCCATCTTGTTCAATGTACACAATTAAAGAAATGAAAAAGATTCTTCTCTCTTGTATCACTCAAAAGTGATCGGACAGCCTTCACTTGAAGACCTCTAGTGAGAGAACACTCGCTACCTCATAAGACATTCATTTTCAAATAGTTCTAATTATTGAAAGTTTCTGCTTACACAAAACTTAAATCTGCCCCTTCTCTAGCTTTCATTAATTGCTCCTAGTGCTGTTGGCTGGGGACCAGTAAAACAAATCCAACCCTTCTTCCATATGACAGCCCTAAAAGTAATTGAAGAAAGCCATCATGCCCCTCCTAAGTCTTTGCTTTTCCAGGCTGAATGTTAAATGCTATTAAAGTTTAAAGTTGCACAAAGACTTTTGGAACACCTGTTATATGATCATTTAAGAAGTGAGATTTTTTTTCAATTTTTGCTATGAAGTTGAACTTTTAAAAAAAGGTTTAAAAAAGTCAAGAATTGAAAGAACACAAATCTAAAGAACTCAGTGGATAGAGTAATAAACCTAAAAATCCATCAAAGTCAGATGGGGGCAAGAGTGGAGCATTTCAGAGAATGATTCTTGTAAGAGTTGCCCCTAAGCTGATCTTTGAAGGAAACTAAAGCTCCTAAGAAATGGAGGTAAGAAGAGAATGGATCCAAACCATGGGGGATGACCTGTGCAAAGATACCCCAAGTCCCTTCTACTCCTCTCCACATGGCCCTTCACCAACCTGCTTGTCTTTCTCTGGATAGTATGCAACTTAAGAGTGACCTTTCTAAAATGTGCCACATAGAAATGAGCAAAACTGGGAGAACACTGTGCACAGTAATGGCAATATTGTGTAATGACCAACTTTGATAGACTTAGCTCTTCTCAGCAATGCAATGATCTAAGACAATTCCAAAAGACTCATGATGGAAAATGCTATCCACCTCCAGAGAAACAACTATGGAGTCTGAATGCAGATTGAAACATACTATTTTCTCTCTCTTTTTGTTTTTTCTTTCTTATGGCTTTTCCCTTTTGTTCTGATTCTTCTTTCACAACATGATGAATGTGGAAATACATTTAATATGATTGTACATATATAGCCTATATCAGATTGCATGCTGTCTTGGCGGGGGGGAGGGAGGGGAAAATTTAGAACTCAAAATCTTATAAATGTTGAAAACTAAAAATAAGTAAAATAAATTTAAATGTGCCACATAGAACTAAACACAATGTTCCAGGTGTAGTCTAATCAACATAACCAACTTCCTCTTTCTAGAGATTATGCCTCTTTTAATGCAATTTTGGTTTTCACTACTTTTCCTGCTAGCGTATCACACGTACTGAGCCTACAGTATGCTGATATCCCTGATCATCATTCTCCCAGTATTTTGTACTTAAGAAATTGTATGTTAACACATGTTTATGTAATCATTTTTATTAAATTTCATCTATGAGATCCAGCCCAACATTCTAGCCAATAAGATCATTTTTGGATCTCCTATTTATACTAAGCCTGCCATTGACAACTTATCCAAGTCATTGATAAATATATTAAACAATCAAGGACCAAGAATAGAATGCTGGGGCACTGCACTACAGAATTCCTTCCAAGATGATGTTGAACTATCAATGTCTACTTTTTGAGTTTGGCACTTCAAACAGTACTGAATTCATGTAACTCTACTATCACCTGACCCATATCTCTCCATTGTATCGAAAGGCATAGCCTGAGGGACTTTGTCAAATATTTTACTGAAGTCTAAAGAAGTATAGCTACAATGTTGTTCTAACCTACCAATCTAATAAGCTTGCTCCCCTTCACCTCTTCCCCACTCCTCACCTCCCCCACCAAAAGAGGACCTAAGGTATGGTCTCTTGTGATCATTGCTTCATTTTTTAGGTATTCACTAACAATCCCTTTGATAATAATATATTCTACAATTTTGCCAAGAATTTAACTCAAGCTCACTGGAATGTTCCACTCTTCCCATCAATTTTGAAAATTAGTACATTTGCCCTTCTCCATTGGAACATGCAACCAGTGTGATTAAAAAAAAGTGGCACAAGACCGAGGCAGATAAACATAGGCATTGGTGAGTCTCAGAGGCCTGCTTATGATATATGTACATTTAAAATGCAGCAGTCCATGTCTACAGAATGTGTATATCTCTGACTGCTAGGGTACAAATTAGGTGTTACAGAGGATGCCAATGACACGTGTGAAATTCCTAAATAACTAAGTGGAACAGTGGGTAGAATTCTGGGCCTGGAGGCAGAAAGACCTGAATTCAAATCCAGCCTCAGAGACTTACTAACTGTATGACCTTGGATAAGTCACTTAACAGCTGTCTGCCTCAGTTTTACCAACTGTAAAATGAGGATAATAAGCACTTGCATCCAGAGATGTTGTGAGGGATCAAATGAGATACTATTTGTTAAATATTGAGCACAATACCTGGAATGCAGGAAGCTCCTGATAAAGGCTTGTTTTCTTCGCCTTTCCCTTTTCTTTTAACAAGAGAATAAGATCTGTCATTTTGTAGTAAGGTTGTCAAACGCTTAGTACAGAGGGCCAAGAGATCACAGATGTGATGCCTAATGAGTGCATGGACCACATTAGACTGGCTCGAGTTCTCAAAGGAATTGTTTATGCCATCTTACATGTGCCTCTAAAGAGATGAAGCATAGAAATGAATAGAAGGAACTATTTCCTCACAGAGACCATAATACGAACAGTTGTATTGCTCCAGGTGGAAAACAGTGTAGAGGACATGAGATGGGAAGCTACACCACTCAGTGGAGAGTGGCTGAGATATGATGCAAGAGTCAGGTGCAGGCCCAACAGATAGCAGCACCTAGCAGGGAACAGCCCACGGAGGGTAGTGTGATGACATTGCCAGGAGACATTGGCAGTTCTATAGCACTGGATGAATAATCCTTATTTGTGTCCGTGCCTATTAATGATGATGTATGTGTGCCCCAGGTTTATTGGGGGGGAGAGAATTGGTCATTGCTACTTTCATTGTTTTTATTTCATTAAATAATAGCTAATAATAATAATAATAGCTAACATTTATATAGTGCTTTCATGTTTGTAAAGTATATTATATGTATTATTTCATTAGATCTTCACAATGCCTTTGCTTTGAACTAATTGTGTCTTCCTACTGGCCAGCAAATGTAAATATATCTGTGGGGACTTAGGAGATACAGTTTTGAGTGCACATGCATCCACAGAGTACCCTAAAAGCAACTTGGGTAAATTTTCTTGGAGCCACACAGGGGATAGGAAGTTACTTCAGATGCTATATGTAGAAAAAAAAAGATCTCATCCCTGGCTAAGTTTCAACGTTTAGCACTCCCTTTAAATTTTTCTCATAAGATGTGTGCTGTCAACAAATATACATTTCTGAAAAATTACCTTGTAGTCTCATTCCTTCTCAAAAGTAATGGACCAAGATGTCAGGTCAAAGATGAGCTACTCTAAATAATGTTTAAAAATTTCCTAAGACAGTAACCTTGAAATGTCAGTTCCCCTAAATGAAAATTTGAGATGCTATTTTTTTCAATGCAAGTCCCATTTACTTTTAAAATGTGTATTATCAGGATAGTTTTGCATAGAAAATCTCATAGCTGAAAACATTGGAGAGTCAAGTTCAGAGTTAAGGTCATTTGCCCATATATGTAAAATTTCTCTTTGCTGTATTTACCCACAGATCATCACAGAGAAAATTATACCATTCTAATCCCTTCCACCTACTCAGACATTTCTGCCAGAATACCTCTTCCATTATTTCAGGATCATTAACTATGCCTTTATGACTACACACAAACCTCTTCATGAGTGTTCAATTAATCAAAATGGATAAGCAAGTGATTCTTGATGCTTTGTGGATTATTTAAAAAATTACCAGCCTATCCTGTGTGGCACACGTGATTTATATGTGTGTATGTGTATAATTTTTACTAATATCTTTTGTTTTCCCTCACTTTACATTGCTCAATATATTCCTCCCCTTCCCCCTACTCAGAGAATCATCTCTAGAAAAAAGAATTAAATAGAAAAGAGGATAGGGGAAGCTAATATATCATTAAAATCCAATAGTATTCTATGTTCAATGTCTATAGTTCCCCACCTCTGCAAAAAAGTGAGGGAGGTACATTCTCATTTCTCTTCTTTGGCTTCCAACATAATCAATACAATTTCACAGCATTCAATTTTGTTGTTTTCTACTTAGATTGTTATAATAATTCTGTATATTCTATTCCTGATTCTACTTCACTTTGTATAAATACAGATGAGTCTTTCAATGTCTCCCTGTAGTATTCATATCCATTGTTTCTTATAGTCTAGTGATACTCCATTACAATCATATTATATGACAGTTTGTTAAACCATTACCCAATTAGTAGGCATATACTTTGTCTTCAGTTCTTTACTACTACAAAAAGTTCTAATATAAGTGTTTTAGTATATGTGATACCTTTCTTTCCCTTGAAGTTGATGGCTGACAATAGGAGCTCTGTGTCAAAGATGCATACACTTCAATTACTTTCTTAGCATAATGATAAATTGATTTCCAGAGTGATTAGACCAATTTACAGCTTCCCCCAACAGTACCTGACTTTCCACAATTCATCCAACATTTACTATTTCCACCTTTTACCATCTCTATCAAGGGGTTGCTTAGTTTAAGACGAAAGCCCAGGTTTGTGATTCACATTTCCCTTATTTTTAGTGATATGAAACAATCTTTTATACAGCAGACAGTTTGCAACTTTTATGAGAACTGTTCTTATCTTTTAATCACTTATATATTAAGGAATGGCTTTTGGTTTTATATATACATATATGTATATATACACATATACATATATTTGTGTTAGCTTTCTATATATCTTTTATATCAGATCCTCAATAGTGATATTTGCTGCAACAATTTTTTTCATACTCAACTCCTTCCCTTCTTATCCTAGATGAACTGATTCTGCTAGTAAAAAAAAGCTGTTTAATTTCATGTAATTGAAATTATCTATGTTACCTTTTGTGAGCACTTCTATCCTTCAGTATATAGTGTAATGTATTGATCTAAACCTACTTTCTGCCCAACTGCTTTCCAGTTTTCATAGCTGTATTCGTCAAATAGAGAATTCTTCCTCAAGCAATTTGTGTTCTCAGATTTACTGAACACTGAATTATTAACTTTAATTGTTCCTGAACTATCCTTATCTAGTCTAATGATTACTGCTTTCTAATTTAATCAGAGATATGGAAGGATTGCATAGTATGGAAGAATCACACTGTACTTAGAGTCAGAATGCCTTGGTTTGAATCCTGACTCTACTACTTACTAGTTGTGTGACACTGGGTATTATTTTATTCCTCTGGACCTTATACTTTGATCTGTAAAAAATGAGAGTTTCAGGTATTCCAAAATTAGATCCAAATGAACCACTAAAAGCTTCTGGACAAAGAAAAATACCACCCCCCCACTTCTTTCCATTTCTTAAAAGCACTTAACAGACTTGCACAAAATCATCATGACATTCATATGATAAATGAGCTATTGTTCTTGTCAATCAGAAGACGATATGATATTTTTGTTAGCAAAGAGAATCTGTTCCAAAGACCCATTCCATTGCCAGAAATGTCACTCTCAGAAAGAAAATGGTACATGGGAAATAGATTGGTACAGTTGGAAGAGCAATGATTTTTGATTGAGAAGACTTGGGTTGAAATCCTGCTTTAACCTTTACTACCTATGTTACTTAACCTCCCTTGGCCCCAGTTTCCTCATCTGCAAAATAAGGGGCTTGGCCTGAGGTTCCTTCCAGCTAGAAATCTATGATCCTGTTACATAGGAGATTTAAGAATGTATCTCGGAGGATGGTGTGCCTTTGAAGGGCCTGTACCCTTCACAACAGGCATAATGCTGTGTAGTCCAAGATGAAATGGCTTGAATGCTGCTGACATAAAAGAATTTTGTCTCAAACCATTTCTTTGCACAGAAGTCATCAGTCACCCACACTTTGTTCTTCTATCCTCCATGGTGATTGCTTGACTTTACTCTGTGCATACATCCACCTGGCTTTAGACCTTTCACTGACAGACTCAGGTCATTTCTCTCTGTCTAAATCCCTACCTTGTTTGCTTTTCCTTAACCAGATATTCTATTTACCACCACACTTACAGACTGGCTTGGACGATGTCTTTCCTGACCACCAAACTTATTCTCTCCCTCTGATCCCCAACATTCATCAGTGCCTTCTTTTCCCTTCCCTCCTGCCTAAAACCCCTCTTAAGGGTCAGGTCTTTATAATCTAGTCTCTTGGTCTAACATGAAAAAAAGGATTCATTATTCAAAAGATTTATTGAGTTAAATTTGTACTGGTAATATGTAAAATGAAAAAAATTAAAAAGAGCCAATGACAAATGTAGTTGTAACCATATTTCAATAAATGACATTCTAGTTAGAATGTTCAAAAAATACTCCAATAAAATGGTGCTGTGATATCTTATCCTGCCCTCAGTTCTCCCAGTTCTCAAAAGAATATAAGATGGCTTGTAATAAATTGGAATTTCAAACAATTCCTCCCAAAAAAGAATATAAGATTTAGAACTGGAAAGGTACTTTGGGATAAAAAAAACACAACCCACACTCAGGAAATAGAGACGGCATGTCCAAGATCACACAGGCAATAGGTAGCAAAGCCAGCATTCAAACCCAAATATTATGTTTTTGAAATTATTTTTCTTTTTAAAGTATCATGTTATCTGCCTTTCAGATAAAAACAGCTACAATGTTCATTTACTTAAAAAGACTTCAAGTATGGGCATGCAATAGACTTTGCTTCTTTCATCAGAGGAAAAGACTGACAAAGTTCAAAGAGTCTCAACACCATTGAATGCTGGCTTCCAAGTGATATGCAAAGTCAGCATGACATAGCTGATAGGGTGCTGCATTTGGAGTAAGAAGGACCTGGGTTCAAATTCCACCTGGATCACTAGCAATGTGTCCCTTGCTAAGTCAATTAACTTTTCTATGCTTTTATTTCTTTATCCCTAAAATGAGGGGATTGGATTGGGCAATGTCCAAGAAACTTTACAGCTCGAGATCATTGATTATATTTTTTTTTGCTACAGCAATACATCATACTGTTTGTTATGGTGTTAGAAGGGTTGTAAGCTACATTACAGAGACATAGTGAGTGCATTCAAATTGGTTGTAGGTAAGGCTCTCAAGTTGGACCATAACCCTCTTTGCTAACTTCAAGGAAATGGGAGCAGGAGCCTCCTCACTGACTGTACCCAGGCCAAACAGATTCCTGATAGAGTGGTTGTGAGTGAGGGAGTGTAGGGTAGGTAAAGGGTTGTCAAGATGAAGAATATCATTGAGCACCATGTGCAGTTCCCTTAGCATCCTTAAGTGGCCTAGGCACTCACATCCTCCTACTGATCTTTGGGACTCCCAGTGAAGAGCAAAGTGGCAGGGGTTGGGAGCTTATAACAGCAAGTCCCTAATATCATTAGGATACCATTGGCTGTCAAGGGTCCTCTGCACGAGCCTATCTGAGGGATGGGCAATGTTACAGAGAAAGGAAACCCCACTGGAACCTCCAACCCATGCCTCCTCACTTCCCCATCCACCCTTCTGTGTCTAGGTACCTAAGTCAATTTGAAAAGTCTTAAGATGTAGTGGCAACCTGATATTCCCATCTCCACACCCTTCTACTGTCCTTGGTCTCAGCTTCAGTGGAGCTGAGGTGACCTGAGCCACATCAGGGAAAAAGAGATGGGCATCTCTGACTTCCACTATTGCAGGTGAAGGAACAGAACTTTGAGCGTTGGTGCTCTACCCCTCTTAAGTCACCCTAGAGAGGCTGTACCACAGCTACTGCCTCACATCTCCACAGCCACTTTGGCAACTTCTAAGGCCCAACTGCCCAACTCTGGTTGTGGGATTGAATTTCAGGTACCTTGACTTTCTATTCCGATCTGGTTTCCTTATCCTAATCCTTATCTCTTACACTCCCTGCTTCACTCTGTTTCCCAGCGGTTAGATGTCCCTAGTAATTTGACCTTGCTTGTCAGCATCACTAACCTAGACTCTTACCCACTCTACTTTCTTCTCAGTGGTTGTTTCTCTCTGGCACCAGAACTGAACTTATCAGCTCTATTCCCATTCACCCTTATTGCAGATCCCAAGTCACAGAAAGGAAATCATTTGCCCTAGTTTCTCTTTTTACCACTTTATTTTATGCTACATGTACATACATCTATTTCCATATCTATATTTATCTATTTTAAATGACTATATGAATATATGTATATATCTATATCTACATATATAAATATATAATCACATATATTTATATTCAGTCACACTCAGTCACAGGGAACAGGAAGAGCATTAATAATGCAGTAACATATAAATGACAAGAATGGAGTAGAATTACATCCACCCTTTCTCCCCCTCCTTCATTGGAGAAAAATGGAAAAATACAGCTCCTTTGTCCACCCTGAGTTGCCCTTGAGGAAATGACAGAATTAATACTTCCCTGTATCCTTGTCCATTATATAACTGTTTGACTTGGATTTTTTCCTCGTTCTGATTTCTGAATGATTCCTCTCAGGATTTCAAGCTCCAGAGTTATATTCCTTCATTTTATAATGCTCACTTTATAATAATCAAAGAATAATGCCAAAAGCTCTGCTATAGTTGTACTTTGTTTTTCATAGTTTTTATATCCTAGAAGAGCTCTGTGTAATCAGATCACATTTAAAGAATACATGGAGAATTTATCATGTAAAAGAATAGTGCTGTATGTTTTGTAAGGTGAATATCCAACTTCTTATGTACTTCGAGAGGCGCCATGGCCAGTGAGGGTACTGGCCTTGAAATCCAAAGTCTTAGAATTAAGTTCCACCTTCAGTAGTCCTTCAGCATGGGACTGTAGGAAAGGCAACATGGAATAATAGGTAGAATATTGACTTGAAGTCAGGAAGATTGGAGTTCAAATATGGCCTCAGGTATAAGTCACTTAAACTCTCTGAGCCACAGATTCCTCATCTATAAAACAGTGATAATCACAATTGCCTAGAAATAGGACACGCAAATTAAGAAGTGGTAAAATTTGGTTATTAGTTTGATCTTCTGCCCTGTGCCTAAGCACAGGTCTGACTGTCTCTTCTCTGCTCAACAAATGCCACTGATTCCCTTTTACCTCTAGGATCAAATACAAACTCCTCTATTTGGCATAATTTTAAGCCTTTCACAACCAGACTCCAACAACCTTTCCAAACTTATTATAAACTATTCCTCACCACATATTCTATGATCCAGGCCAACTGTCCATTTTACTGTTCCCCACATGTGATATTCCATTCTCCACCTCTTTGTTTGGATTGTCTCCTATGCCTAGAATGCATTTTCTTCTCACTTCAGTCTCTTAGAATCTCTAGTTTCCTTCAAAGCTCAACCTAAATGCTACCTCATAAATGAGACTTCTTCTAATCCCTCCGGCAGCCAGTGCCTGCCTTCATCAAATTATCTTGTATTTATTTTGTCTATACTAATATGTACATGGAGTCTCCTCCAAAAGACTATAAGGTCCTTAAAAGAAGGAATTGCTTCATTTTTTGAATCTTCAGGACCTGGCACAGTTCCTGGCATGTAATAGGCATTTGGTAAATAATTTTTGATTTATTGATTGAGAGCAATTATCTTCTAGAATTGTCATAAAGATCAAAAGATCATAGACTGAGAGAAGGAAGTGGCCATGGAAATCATCAGTTCCAATCCCCTCATTTTATAAATGAGAAAACTGAGGTTTAGAAAGGTTATGTGACTTATCCAAGGTTACATAATTAATAAGTGCCTGAGGTGGGATCTGAAGGTTTTCCCAAGTCCAAGTCCAATGTTTTATTTATTATACTATAATGTCTCAAATGATGTATATAAAGTGCTTTGTAAAACTTAAAGCACTACAATACATGTGAACCATCCTCCTCCTCATCATCATCAACTTCATCATCATCATCATCATCTCACTAAATTTCTCTAAGCCTCATAGATTTAGAAATGGAAGGAACTTTAGCCTGTTTTCACCACTATCAATGGAAGGAATCATACTTGCACCACCTAAGTCACCAACTTGGTATGAGGAAAGCACTTTGTAACCCTAAGTGCTATAAAATGCGTTTTTATAATTATTTGTTGTTGTTCAGTCATTCAGTCATGTCCAACTCTACCCCATGACTTTGTCCATGGGGTTTTCTTGGCAAAGATACTAGAGAAGTCTGGCATTTCCTTCTCCAGTGTGTCCCCATTCTACAAATGAGGAACTGAAGCAAATAGGGGTTAAGTGACTTGCCCAGGTTTACACAGATAGTAAGTGTCTGACGTCAGATTTGAACTCAGACCTTCCCAACTCCAGAAGCAGTGCTTATCCACTGCACCATGTAACTGTTCCTATTTATTATTACTTTGTGTAGTTATTATTGTGTTATTATTTGTAAGTCAATTCTAAAAGTCTGGTGATAGAAACATAAGCAAAAAGAGAGACAGCTCATCGCCTTAAGTTGTTTACATTCTAATGGGGGATGAGAACACATAATAAGGTACTGAAGGGGGCACAGAGGGCAGAGGAGAAGGAGATAACTAAACATGGTGGTGAGATCTGGAGAAGCAGAAGCAGAGCCAGGAGAGGAATTAAGGATGGCTGGTCTAGAACATTCCTCAAAATGGAGATTCCAAGAGGAACTTACCAATGAGAGAAGGGGGCCACAGAGGTGGGGGGATATTCCAGGATGAGAAGCTATCAAGGCTGAGGGAACTTCCAGGGTGAGAAGGCAGCTAGGCATGGTGGCAAAGTCCAGAGTTGAAGCAGAGCTAGGAGAAGAATGAAGATGGGTGGCCTCAGACATTCCTCAAAGTAGAGATTTATATAAATTGATTAAAGTTATTAAAGCAGCATACAACATTAATTTATTGTTATTATGAAAGATGGACATCACTATAAAGTCTGTGCTCTGGAAACAATTAAGCAGATCTATCTGATCAAAGACATTCACTGACATCCTAAAATAATTTCATGATGGTAGGGTCAATTATATAAAAAAAAACTATTGGACTCCTTCCCGATTATCAAAGGACGAGGCAGAGATATCCAACATTCTCAGTCTTAATAAATTTCATAAAGTCTTAAACTCTTAGGGATATCGGAGTTTATCTAGTTCCACCTCTACCTGTACAGGAGGAATTCCCTCTACAAAATCCCTGACAAGGGAAGCTGACATCAAGCTTCTACTAGAAGGCCTCCAGTACTGGCAACTTACTTCCTCTTGAGGAAAACATTCCACTTTTGGGTAGTTTTAAGAGCCAGAAAGATTTTTCTAACATAGAGTCAGAATCTGTCTGCAAATTCTACTCAGTGCTCCTAATTCTGCCTTTCTGGGGCCAAGGAAAGAACGTGCAATACTTCTTTTATGGGAAAACCTTTCAATGCTATCAGGCTCAGGGACCAAGTATATTGAGCAACTTAAATCATTTTCTATAAGGCAGTTCAGAAAGGCAGACAACCAGAGGGAAAAACTGATGGCATTTCCTAAATGGTAGTGGACTGTACTTGCAAGGTGCCCTCTGACTAATGATGTGAGGATACTTATTTGACTTCTTTTAGGAGGGCAATATACATCTTCGGACATGAATGCACAGTCTTCTTTTTGACCAAAGACAAGATATTTCAGGGGGGAGAAAGGCTGTTATTTAAGACGGATAACAGCCCATGGAAAATATTTTGCCTCATTTAAATTATGCTTGGCTGCAAGAATTGCCTATTTTAGATCACTGTATAAAAGAACCATTAGGATTTAAAGTTCAAATGAAGGAGACTAAACCTCCCCAGAATACAGCAGATTGCATAATTCCTCATACATAGAATGTCTAGATTTTTATCCTGACTGCTACTTAGAAGGCAATCCTTTACTGGGTGAGAATTTGGCATATATACCATTTGCAGCTGGTTGGCATAACTGATTTTGCGGGGGAAAAACAACTCTGCATATGTTTGAATTGAAGCAATGTGGTCTACTATGTGTAACCCAGGTTCAAGCCCAAAACATTTGCATAAGACTCTTTTCAGTGGTGGAGAAAACAATAACTTTCACTGTGTACCTGCTTGCAGAACTAGCATCAGAGGACCAACATTCCTTTTTTCCTTTCTGCTTTGAAAGTGAACACACATGGTTTTAGACACTCTCCTGGGAGAGACCTACAAAGAGAACAGACCTTGGAAGGCAGACATGTAGAAGACCATTTCCTCGGCATGTCCCTAACTTCCAGTTTATCTCCCTAAATGCTTCAGGGAATTTCCTCAGATGAGATTGTGTCCTTTCTCTTTGGGGTGCATTGAAGTATCTCTCTTAGGAGTAGAATTCATTCATTCTCTGTATTGTCTGGTGTATTCTAATTTATGTAATTTATCTGATTTCCATTTGCTATATGCTTGGATAAATGAGGTTTTATTCACTATTCATGATTTGGTCTTTTATATTGTTGGTCTTTTATACATCTAGCATTTTGTGGCAAAGGGTCAAGCTTCTGGATGTGGCTTGGGATACCCTTTCCTCTTTCCAGGGTAATAACCAGGAAAGTAGCTTGAACCTTTAAAAAAAAGCCATTCTCCAAAGCTTGAAATATTTAGGGAAACAGATATAACTGTCGTCAGGTATTGAGGAAAATGGAATGGCCAGTGTCATGGCCAATTCTCTTGTTCCCCTGTAGGCAGGAACCAAGGTATCCCTTGGTGAGGAGGGCATGGGCAACATTCCCAAGATATCTCTGGAAGCCTCCTCACTTAGCTACATTTAGACAAAGCCTTGTCGAGGTACAAATAACCTACATATTTCTTCACTGATATTGATGTAATATCATCAATGAATATTTCTACTTTTAAATATATATCTGATTCACCTCCCCAATAACCCAATTGTCCAAAAAAACAAAAAGCAAAATTTAAAGGGTAGAAAGGGCCATAATATTGTGAGATTCAAAGGCATTTGAACACAATGAAGTATAGAAAATTTGAAATCATACTCAAGTTACAGAGAGGTATTCAATTTTAAAAGGAAAATTTTGATGTATGGATTTTATGCTATAATTATACTTATTGATTTGATATCAGTATCTTTTTCTATGTTGTAGTTATATGTACTTTGCTAACGTCAAGATTACAAGATTCTAAAACTAAGTTGAAAATAAAATAGGTTTGAAATAGAATTGTCATTTTAAAAAGTAATTTCCTAGTAAAAATTTTCATAGAATCTACTCCTTTCTTGTGGGAGAAATGGAATCTGGAATCTAGCTTCTTAATGTAATGAATTTAAAAGCTAGCAAAATAATAGGAGGCCATTGGTTAAGATTTATTCTGGTTTTATGACTGGTTTTTAAATTTATTTTTAAAGCAACTGATAATATTACTCTACTAGAAAACCTTGGGAAAATAAGAACAGCTATGGGAAATATTTTATGCTCTAGTAAAACTCCATATTATACGGGGCATGTAGCCCTTGACAAGCATTCCATAACCTACAAATTTGATAACTGGAAACATGAGCAAATCAATAGAAAATTAGAGAATAAGGATATATAATCAAAGTTTTCTAAATTTTATTTTATGTTAAAAGATATACAAACAAAAGAAAAGCATTACTAAGTTCTTGGCTCACAAATTATAGTGATAGAGACTGAGCCTACGATTTCATTGGTATAGGGATCTCTCAGATTAGGAAACCGCTCGTATGAATCAACACCTAGCAGCTTAGTCTTTAACATCTGCCTAGATAGAGCACTTGAGAGGTAAAGAGACTTAACTAGTCTCAAGTTCAATATGGATCAGACATTTGAACCTAGGTCTTCCTGTCTTCAAGGCCTGCCCTCTATTGAATATCACAGGGGTCTCTTTATCTTAAAAAAAAATCCCTTTAAAAATTATAAGTAATTCCCATTTCTAATTAGTTTAATCAAACTGCTTAAAATTCAACAGATCTAGGAATAAGAGTCTTGATTTAAGGCAAAGGAAGCACCAGGGTAAACATGAAGCAGGGAATTTGGAGTTCAAACATTCATTTGCACTGATTCATGTATGTATTCTAACTTTAAAGTCCATAACTTGAGATTGTGAGTACCAATCTGCCTCTCTCTTCCTTGGCTTCCTTCAAGACCCAGCTTAAAGCCTGCATTCTGCAAGAGGGCTTTCCTGGTTTTCCTGACTGCTAGTGCCTTCCCTCTAAGATGTAATATATTCTCTACACATCCTGTGTGTACATAGATATTTGCATATGGTGTCCCTCATTAGAATGTGAATTCCTTGAGGGAGGAGACAAGCTTTTTTTAACCTTTTTTAAAAAAATATATCCCTAGTATTTAACAGTTCCTGCCATATGGTGAGTACTTTTGGATTAATTGTCTATACTTGAGTGTAGAATCGCTTCCTAATAGACAAAGCTGAAATATCCCATCCTTATTTACATCTGCCAATAAAGGCTGCTGGTTTCACAGTGGATTCAGTGCTAGGACTTTAGTTAAGAACACTTGAGTTCAAATCCAGCCTCAGATACTTACTAGCTGTGTTTCTTGAACAAGTCACTTAACCTCTGTTTGCCTTAGTTTTCTCAACTATAGAAATAGCACCTACCTCCCAGGGCTGTTGTGAGTATCAAATGAGATATTTGTAAAACCCTTAGCACAATGCCTGATACATAATAGGCACTATATAAATGTTAGCTATCATCATTATAATTATTTTATTATTACTATTAATACCATCATCATCTTAAACGTTTCTGAATTTGCACTAAAATCATTTCTATGACTCATGACTCATGTTAAACTCATTAAATGTGAGGAAAGATCATTTTTGCCATTTTTGAATTTTTTCTTATTAACAGTTTTTTTAGAAAGCTTATACATGAAATACTACTCCCAATTTTATATATTTTGTTCCTTTTAAGAGACTTGGTCAAATACTTCACTGAAAGCCAGGCATACATCTATCTCCTTCTCCTGTTCTAAGAGTTCAGCAGTACTGTTTAAAAAAAAAGGAAATGTGGCCTGGAATAATATTTTCTTGAACTCATTTTAGCTAGGTTATACCATAGTGTAGTCTCAAGAACAGCTGGCTCTGAAGACCTGAATTCAAATCTAGACTCTGCTACTTACTTTTTCTGTGACCTGAGACCAGACACAAAAGGTATCTATCTGGACCTAAGTTTCTTCATCAACAAGGGGCAAAGTTAGATGATCTCTAAAGTCCTATCTAGCTCAAAATCATAAACCTGTGATTATTAAGCCCATGGGAAATGACTAGCTAATGAATATGATGGTATCTGAGAATGAGTTTTGGATTTCTACATGTAGCTTAAAATACAGGTACCTGGCCAGGGATAGAGTAAACCTGCAGAAGACTGCTAAGAATGTCTTTTCTTGAAGCATCATAAATCCATTTATGAAGGGTATCTATTACACACCAGATCTGATCAGCTCACTAAGATGTCCTCCACACAAAGGACACCATAGCAGTTTGCAGGAAAATTGTGATGATGTGTGAGTGAAATGGATGTGTGGATATCCTGCATTCTGGTTCCAAATTGCCTACAACCTGGTTGGGAGGAGCCTCTTTTGAATGGCTGTATAGATATTAGCATCTTCAAAAAAGCTCCAGCCATCTCTTCACTGTATTTGTATTTGGGAGGGAGGTGACTCTTTCAATCATAGAATCCAATGAGAGAACCATGCTGTAAGGGGCAGGACAAGCTTTGAAGACTCCCAACCAGATGGCAGGCCGACTGTAACAAGTTATAGAGTGTCCAAGCATGCACTTCCCTCACATGTTATAACTATCCTCTCAAAGTAGCTCTGCATCTTCCACATGGAGATGCCATTTTCACAAGCTGGTGAGGTCTGTATATGCACCAGACTCTTGCTATAATTATATTTGCTATTCTCCAGGCAAATACATTCTTACCAGTCCTCTGTAGCAAGATGATTAAATTTACACATCTATCAAATCCTCATTATATAATCAAAAGGGTTCAAAAATGAAAAGGAAGAAGGAGGGAGAAAACTACCTATGTACATACTTATGGGAAGAGAAATTCCAGATGAGACAGCCAAAAGTCCAAAGAAGACAAAAATTCAGGATAGGAATAATAAATAGATAGATAGATAATTAAATTGATTAATTAATTAATTAATTAATGGATTCAGATTCGCATAAGCATAGAATATAGCTAACAAGCAAGGTGAATTAGAGATACGAATGCCAGAAAGCAAATTTGACAGCATAAGTGTAAGAGCCTTTGTAGGAAGAGATTTATTACTGGAATATGGCCCTGGAAGATGATACCTTATTTAAAAAAAGAAAATAGCTAAAAAGAAAGTGGTGTTAATATTGCATATTAAAATACTATAATTTTTTTAAAAAATTGTTGACAGATTTTGTTCTTACATTACCAACATATATAGATTTTTCCCACTTCATGAGTGGTCTTCTCTAACAAAGTAAATTAAGGAAAAACTGATAATAGTAACTTTATCTGAAAGTCTATGGCAAGATTTCACATCTGTAACACCCCTTAACCATTTTTCAAAAATTAACAGAAATTTATTTTGTCTCTCTTCCACTCCCCCACTCCACTGGGAAAAAATAGAAAAAAATAAAACAAGATCTTTCTAACAAATAGTCAAGCAAATCAAATCATATATGTCTGGTTCTCCACCCTAAATCTATCACTTTTCTGTCACAGATAGCATGTCTGCTTCATCATTGGTCCTTTGGGAAGCATGAAAGGTCATCATGTTGATCACACTTCTTACAACTTTCAAAGTTTTGTTTTTGTTTTTGTTTTGCCATATTGTTATTATATAAATTGTTCTCTGGCTCATTTCATTCTTCAGTTCCTAAAAGTCCTCGAACTTGTTCATTTTTATAATATTGATGTTATAGCACAAGTTGTTCTTCTGGTTCTGCTTACTTCATTTTGCATCAGTTCATATAAGTCTTTTCATGTCTTTTTGGAATCAATTATTTCCTCATTTCTTACAGCATAATAGTATTTCACCATGTCCATATACTACAACTTATCCAGCTATTCTTCAATTGATGGGCAACCCCTTAGTTTCTTTTTTAGCCATTATAAAAAAGAGCTAAAATATTTTTGTACAAAAAAGACATTTTCCTCTTTTCTAGGTTTTTTGGGGGCATAGTCCTAGTAATGGTATAACTGGGTTAAAGGGCATTAACACTTTAGTAACTTTTAGGAATTAATTCCTAATTGCTTTCCTGAATACCCATTAACAGGGTCATCAACAGAGGATCAATTTGCCAATTTTCCTACAGCCTCTCCAACATTTATTATTTTCCTTTTCTATCACCTTTGCCACTCTGATACATGTAAGGTAGGATCTCAGAATTTCTTTCATTTGCATTTCTTTAATTACTAGTGCTCTGGAGCATTTTTTCCCATATAGCTATACATATAGATGTTCTGAGTTTCTTCCCCTGAGAACTATCTGTTCATATCCTTAGACAATTTATCAATTGGGCAATGTCTATTTCTTTTAAATTTGATTCAGTTTCTTACATATCTTAAAAGTGAGTGCTTTATCTCCCTACAAATGTATTGGATTTGTTTCTGTAAAAACTTTTCACTGTAACATAATCAAAACTATCCACTTTATCATTTGTGATCCTCTCTATTCTTTATTTGGTTAAAAACCTTTCTCCTGTCCATAGATCTGATAGGTAATTTTTTCCCATGTTCCCTAATTTGTTTATGATGTGACCTTTTATATATAGGTCACATATTGACTTGGAGCTTATTTTTGTGAAAGATGTGAGGTACTCATCTAAATCTAATTTCCTCTGTAGTATTATTATCCAATTTTCCCAGCAGTCTATATCAAATAGTGAGTCCTTATTACCATTACTGGAATCTTTGTGCTTATTGAATATTAACATATTATGCTATTATCTCCATTTTATAGTTTAGGAAACTGAAGGGAACAGAGCTTGTGTCCAAGGTCAAACAGCTAGCAAGTATCTGAGGCTGGATTTGAACTCAGGTCTTCCTGACTCCAGGCCCAGCACTCTATCCACCATGCCACCAGCAGCCTCTGTGGTATAGGAAACTTCATTTTTTCCAAAAATCTTTAGGAAATGTCTCCTCCAAAACCAAGATAACCAATAAAATCTATAGAATCTATAGATTCATCCTTTAAAAGTGAAGTATCTGGCATGGAGAAACATATTCTTGATCTGATTCTCATAATAACAAACAACTCATTGCTATGGCAAAGATGATGAGGATAGAGTGGAAGTGACCATTCAGTCTTGGAGTCTGTGATAAAGAAGGAAAGAAATGGTACAATATGAACACTAGTTTTCAGGACAGGAGATTTCAGAAGCGCAGAAGAAGGATAACTTATATCCTGTGTACTAAAATTCTTTAGGGGAAATGAACCCAGAAGGAATAGGAAATCCTGAAGATCTTTTTTTTTCAACTGAGTCTTTCTAGTTTGACCAGGCTCAAAGTGACTCTGCAGACTCTATCCCAATACTGATCAGTATGGGATCTTTGATGAGCTCTATTTCTGACTTGGGCCAGCTTTTCCCTCCTTAGATGGCCTAACGGCCTCCTACTCCCAAGAGCTCACCATATTAATACAAGACAGTATAGATACTTAGCACAGACACTTAGTCTACTACAGCTCAAAACTTTCAAGTTCAAGAAATCACCTGTCTTAGTATCCTTGATAGCAGGGAATCCTGGTGTGTGCCTCCATGAAAATTAAAATTTTAATACAAAAAGAGAAGAAATTCTGAGGAAGAACAAAAGGTAAATATCTAAAAAGATTGATTAGGTCTGATACACAAGATATATAAATACTTAGAAATATATGAAACCAAGAGCCATTCCCCAATGAATAAATGGTCAAAAGATATGAACAGTTCTCAAATAATAATTGAAACTTCATAGAAAACATAAATTACTGATAATAAGAGAAACACGGATCAATACAAATCTGTTTTATGTATGGAAAGATGACAAAAGAAAAACAGTAAAAATAGGAGGAGTATGCAAAGACAGTAACACTAATACAAATGCAAATTAATCCAAAAATTCCAGAAAGGAATTTGGAACTTTGATATTTAAAAAGTTTCCAAATCCTTTGATTCAGAGATGCAACTACTCAGTATATATACCCCAAGGAGACAAAAGACAAAAAGGTTGCATATGTTACAGAATAGTCATAGCAGCATTTTTTTGTTGTAGCAACTGAAAACAAAGTAGATGATCATCAGTTTGGGAATGGTTAAGCAAATTGTGATGCATGAATATAATATTCAATTCTAATAAATTATAAATATGATAATATGGAGAAGCATGAGAAGACTTAAACTAATACAAAGTGAAATAATCAGAAACAAGAAAACAATTTACAAAATGATGACAAAACATAAATGGAAAAAACAACGCCATAAATGAAACTAAAGGCAGTGTAATTATATTGACCAAATTTGAAAAGAGTTGAGAAAGGCATCTCTTTTTCATTAGAGAATGGATGGAAGAACATAGGTATGAAATTTTGCCTTCTATTGTCAGACACAGGTAATGTGTTTTGAATTTTGCTGAAAGTTGTAATTACTATTTCCTTTTTGTTTCTCAGGGAATACTCAAGCTCAGAATGAGATAAAGCTTGCAAGAAAAGCTAAGAGCAACAAAAGAGGTTTTTATATGCACTTTTAAAAGGTATATGAGACAAAAGTGGAGACTAAAGGATGGGATAGGAGATGCTATAAGAGTCTCTGTCGGAGTCCCTGGGGAAGGCCCTGATGAATGGTTTCAAAAAGTCTTTGAGTGGCCCTAAAGAAGCTACTGAGGTAGATTGTAAGACCCTGAGAAGTGCCAAAAGAGGCTCTGAGGTAGGTGCTAAGGAAGATGCTGTGGAATCCCTGAGAGAGAGGGTCCATACTTCTTCAAACAAAACAGTTTTGAGGGCATTAAATTACAAAAAAGTTACAAAAAGAAGGGAGGATATCAAAGGTATTCCGAAAAATCATGGATCTTATTATTTTCTGGTAGCACATATTTGTAGTCACACAATTCACTGAAAGGCAAAAGAAATATAAGATCTCAATGTGCTTATTGTTTGTTACTTTAAAAAGAGCATTTGACTTAGTATAACAAATGCCTCAAAATGAATTCTGGTGTAACAGAACCCACAAAAGGACAGGGTGAAACAATTTTCCAGCCCAAGACAACTTAAACTACAAGAAAGGTCTGTCTCACTTGGATAAAAAGGGAGCACAGCTCAGCACAGGTGGTGTCTAGGCAAGCCAGCAAGAGGCCCCTAGCCCCAGCATAGATCAGCAACCAAGGCCCTGTGGTCTGTGCTCAGCAAACCAGAGGCACAGCAGGACAGCACTGAGGCCTCCAGCTCTGAGGCAGCAGGCTAGTGGTCAAGCCTGGCAGGCCCAGAGGTCCCTGCGCAGCCAGCTAGATCCAGAGCAGACAGACAATCACCAAACCTCTGCTCCTCCCCTCAAACTTCCCCCTGCAAGAAATTTGGGACAGTACCTCCTGTAGCCCAGGACTAGAACTCAACTTTAAAAGTCATGAAATAGGCTGGAAAATGAGTGCCAAAAAAAAAGCCCTGACCATAGAAAACTACTACTATGGCAACAGGGAAGATCGAAACAGAAACTCAGAAGAGGACAACAATGTCAAAATGCCTACATGTAAAGCCTCAAGGAGAAATATGAATAAGTTTCAGGCCCAAACAGTCCTCCTGGAAGAGCCCAAAAAATATTTTAAAAATCAAATAGGAGAGGTAAAAGAAAAATTGGGAAAAGAAATGAGAGTTATGCAAGAAAATCATGAAAAAGAATCAACAGCTTGGAAAAAGAAAACATCTCCTTAAAAAGTAGAACTGGCCAAATGGAAAAGGAGGTCCAAAAGCTAACTGAAGAAAATAATTCCTTAAAAATTAGAATTGGGCAAGTGGAATCAATCAAACAAAATCAAATTAATGAAAAAATAGAAGAAATGTAAAATACCTCATTGGAAAAACTACTGATGTGGAAAATAGATCAAGGAAAGATAATTTAAGAATTACTGGAGTACCTGAAAGCTATTATCGAAAAAAAGATCCTGGATAACATTTTTCAAGAAATTATCAAGGAAGACTACCCTGATATTCTAGAACCAGAGGGTAAAATAGTAATTGAAAGAATCCACCAATCACCTCCAGAAAGAAATCTCAAAATGACAACACCCAGGAATATTATAGCCAAACTCCAGAATTCTCAGGTCAAGGGGAAAATATTGCAAGTGGCCAGAAACAAACAATTCAAGTATCAAGGAGTCAGAGTCAGGATTACACAGGATTTAGCAACTTCTACATTAAAGAATTGGAGGGCTTGGAATATGATATTCCAGGAGGCAGTGGAGCTTAGAGTACAATAAAAATTAACTACCCAGCACTGAGCATACTTTTTCAGGAGAAAAAAATGTTCATTAAATTAAATAAGGGGCTTTCAAATATTTCTCATTAAAAGACCAGAGCTAAACAGAAAATTCAATTTTCAAATACAAGACTCAAGAGAAGCATAAAAAAAGTAAATGAGAAAGAAAAAAACCACAAATTATTCCATAAGGCTAAACTGTTTAAATCCCTGTCTGTATGGGAAGATAAAACTTGTAACTCTTAAGAACTGTGTATTTATTAGGCAGTTAGAATAGACAGAGGGTACAAATATAACTTGACTTTGATGAGATGATACAAAAAAGTTAAGAAAGAGGATTGCATTGGAAAAAGAGGGAAAGGAGAGTCAGAATGATAAAGTATATCACATGAGGAGATTTGAAAGACCTATTATAGTGGTAGGGGGGAAGAAGGGAGTGAGGTGAGCATTGCTTAAACCTTACTCTCAATGAATTTGACTCAAAGAGGGAATAGCATACATACTTAGTTAAGCATAGAAATCTATCTTACCATATATGGAAGTAGGAGGGGAGGGGGAAAAACTACGGTGGGGTGGGGAAGTTAATAGAAGGGTGGGCGGCCTGAGGAAAGTGGTAGTCTGAAGCAAAACACTGGTGAGGAGGGACAGGGTGAAAGGTGAGAGAAAAAAGCATAAATAGGTAGAAAATAGGATGAAGGGAAATATACGGTTAGTAATCATAACTATGAATGTGAATGAGATGAACTCACCCATAAAACAGAAGCAGATAGCAGAATGGATTAAAAACCAGAATCCTACAATATGTTGTCTCCAGGAAATACATTTGAAGCAGGGACACATACAGAGCAAAGGTAAAAGACTGGAACAGAATATATTATGCTTCAGCTGAAGTTTAAAAAATCAGGTGTAGAATAAGGGTTCTCTTATTTTTCAGTGCTTAGCAGAATGCCTGGCACTTAATAAATGCTTTCTCATTCCATTCCAAGGGAAACATGCATGGCAGAGGTGTTTGACAATGTAATGGTGGATTTTCAGTATGAAGTTTAAATAAAAAAGAAATTCCATGTAGATGACAAAGCCGTCCCTCTAGTTGCTCCTAAGTTTGGGTGGCATTGTGCTGACTGCATCAAACCCCAGAATACTACAAGGCTTCCTAAGTTAGATTCATAGCCACTCAAAAGAGTCCAACCTAACAATTTACACAGGAGTAAATCAAATAGCCCTGATAGACACAACAGATGACCCAGGGCTACATGATTATTCTTCATTCAGAAATGTCCTTCATAAGTTGTGTAACACAAGATGGGTCCTGTAACAAGATGAGTAGGGCACTAGATACCTCTATTGACCAATGGAAATGGAAATTCCAAGAATGTGCTGCCTAGGCACCTCAAGCATTAGTGCCCTTCCTAAACAAGCTGTGACACTGCCAGTGGGCAAGACCTCTAGTCTCATTTTCAATGCATGATACCCACTCCTAACTTTATGGGGCCCTGCCTATGAGAATGCTGCTTCTCATAACTTACTGATGACTATTTTCATTGTGGGAAAGGTACATGCAACTGGACTTCAACAGCTATTAGCCCAATGATTAGGGATACCCCGAAGGAGACGAAGGTTCTTCCAAGTCTTCCCAGTAGGCTGAGTTTCAAGCTACATGACTGGTGAGTGAGAGAGCCATGAAGAATGGAGGAGATCATATTTTATTTGTAACTGATTCATGGTATATGAATTCAGTTGAGTGGTCTGGGGTCTGGAGAAAGGAGAAATAGACAATTAAATGCTCTGCCCTTTGAGGTCTGGATAAGTGGAAGAATATCTAATGCTTCTCATAGAACACAAGTTTTTGTGGGGAATGTTAGTACCCATCATAGACAACATAACAACCTCTACTAAAATAAATAACCAAGTTGATGCCCCCACAAAAACAGAAAAGTTTAGGGATTAGGTTCACCATCAGTCTGGATGTGGAGGCCATGATACAATGTTTAGGAGGAAGAAGTATATACTATCTTAACCAAGGATGACGCAGCCACATCTATCCAGTGATGCCCTTTGTACCAGAGCATCCACTTTTGAAGGACCAGTATAATGTGATCCCATGTGGTTCTTGATCTGTCTCTGGCAGGTTGGTTAAAATTAGTTTTTTTTTCTCTAAAGACAAGATGTTTTCCTTTATTGCAGACTACATCTAATCAGGGTATGGCACTGTAGGGCCAACTTAGTCTGGTACTGCTGTAGCCACTAACAAGACCTTTACAGAACTCATCCTTTTTCCCTCTTGGCTCCTTGTACTATTGCCTCTAATGAGGGTACTCATTTTACTGCACAGGTTTGTAATTGGGCCCAATGTCACAATATTTACTGTGTTTTCTATCTCCCATGAAGCTGATATCCTGGAATAGTGGAATGAACTCTAAAAGAAATAGCTTCATCATCACATGCCATATTATCTAGGACGGGGCTTTTATTTTCTAGAGGCTTTGCCTTTGATAAATCAGAACTACCCCAAGAAAATGGAGGGCTCTCCACATTAGTTATTTTTCAGATATCTCCTTCAGGAAGACTTGAAATGACCAGGATAAACTACTGTTTTCCAATTGTAATATCTCTACTGATTTTAAACTTAACACTAAAATCTAATCCATACTACAAATGGCTAGTGTCTACCTTCCTACAACAAAACTGTTCATAGTGACTATCTTCTATTTTTCAGTTACTTAAATTGCCTGATAGCATAGTACTAATTTTAAGCTGAAAGTCCAGTATCCCTTCCCAAATTTCGAAGTTACTTGTTTATTTTCTTTAATAATACATTAAGAAAAGTAAATATTTGTACTTTTGAAAGAACTCACTAAAATAAACATTGGAAATGAAGGAAAAGAAACTCAGTATATATTTGGGAAAACAAGCTGTATCTTTACTGTAAGACAATAGATGTTTTTAACTCTAAGAGAATGCTCAAGATGTTCTACTTTTAGACATAAACACAGTTGACTTTCTCCAGCCTTTCCCTATTCCTCCCTTTGTTCAGGATCACCTATGTCTCAAGATACTTGCCCCTTTAGAAGGATCCGTGCAACCCAGGAAGTGATTTCAGTCCCTACTATTTGGCAGATTTCCTTTCCCCTGGGGATGATTTGGACAGCTCTTTCCCAGAAAATGAAGATCAAGGGATAAAATTATTGAGAGAAATTTTTCTTTATAAACATATGAGAAAGGCAAAATTATCTTTTTATAATCCTGGTGGTCTGAAATTTACTTGGTAAAAAGGCTTTTTTTAAATAGTAGTAAACTTAAATCGCAGGATGAATGAGAAGGGAAGTCATTATCTAACCCTGATGATAGAATATACCCCTCAGTAGAAGACTTTAAAAAGGCCAAAATTTGGTATTATTCCCCCTGACTGATAGAAGGAGATTTTGGTAGGTAGGCAATTGGCATTGTGTGGCAATTTTAGTAAGTCCCAGTATCTACTGTACTTTTTTAAAAAATCAGCATGACTGAGTTGGATTTATACCAAAAATATAAAGACAGTTCATTGGACCATAGATTTAAAGTTATAAAAGACTTCAAAATACATCTGGTCCAACCCCCTTATTTTACAAATGAAGAAACTGAAGCTCAGGAAATTTTAATACCTTGTCCAAGGTCACATGGGTAATAAATAGTGGAAGAAGAATTTGAACCTGAAAAAATAACAAGATTATATCCATAGATACAGGAAAAAAATTAATAAAAATATACCATTTATTTATGGTTAAAAATTCTTTAAAGCTATAATAAATGGACATTTTTAAAATATATATATATATATACTCCAATGTATCTACTGAAAACTAAGAGTTAGCATAATGTGTAATGTAGAAATACTAGAAGCTTTCTCAGTAAGAAGTGGGGTAGAGCAAAGATGTCCACTGTCTCCATCCACTACTATTCGACAATGCTAGAAATGTTAGCTCTAGCCAGAAGACAAGCAAATAAATTAAGGGAATAACCATGAAGCAAATTTATCTCTATTGGTAAATTGCATAATGGGTTACTTAGAGAACTCATTAAAATTAATGGAGACAATTATTCTTTAGCTTTAGAAAAGTAGTATGATGCAAAATAAATCCACAAAATCATTAACATTCCTGTGTGTTATTAACAAAACCCAGGAGGAAAATGTAGAGATAACAACTATTTAAAGTAACCACAAAATTTAATTTAAATGGCAGAATACATTAAGTATACGGAAGTTAACCTACCAAGGCAAACACAGGGCTTATACAAACACAACTACATAGAATTTTTTATGGAAGTAATCAGAAACTTAAAAAAAAGGAGAAAGATTTCATTTTATGGCTGAAAACCAATCAATATAATTAAAATGACAAAACTATCCAAATCACTCTCTGGATTTACCAAAGGTGATTTTTTGGTAGGGGAAGTAAGGGGTCCCGACATTACACTTCATTGTACAGGGAAGTCCCATTGTGGAAATCCCTACCTCTGATGTAACTTCTATTTGTATAAAATTCCCTTGAATATCAAGAGATTAAGTGCCTTGCCCTAAGTCACACAGCCAGTACATATAAATGTGTGTGTATATATATATATGCGTATGTATGTATGTATATACACACACACACACATATATATATGTATTGTATGTATGTATGTATGTATGTATCAGAGGCTAGGCTTGAACCTAGGTCTTCCTTATTCCAAAATTGACCCTTTATTCACTACACTATTCTGCCTCTCACCAAAGATTTGCTTTGTAGAATTAAACAAAACTCATTTGTAAGAATAAAAAGTGATGGATAGTAATGAAAAGAAGTAGGGGAAAAGGTATAGCACAACCATTTTTCAAACTGTTTTTGATTCTACCTAGTACTGGATAAAAACTAGAAAAGTTGGTCAGTGGAACAGGATAAATAAGCAAGTCTTAGAAAAAATGCACACATCAGTCTAGTGTTTAATAGACCCAAGAACACAAATTACTAGGGAAGGAATTTCTTATTCAATGAGAACTTCTGTGAAAACTGGAAATTAGTCGAGGGAACTATAGGATTATGCCAGCAACTTATGCCACACTCTATAGTAAACTACAAATGGATAAGTAATCTAAACATTAAAAGTTATATGTATGTAAACATATGCATACATGCACACCTACACAAATCTAGAGGAGAGAGAATGAAAGGTTATGTCCTTCACAACTGTGAAAAGATTTAAGGAAGTAGTGATTTGCTTGTTGGAAATAGGCAAGAAGTCACCAGCCTATTTCAGTTTTCTCTGTCTAGCCCCTGTGATTTGCATGGACAATGACTGGTATAATGGCAGTGGAAAAACTTTAAAGGGTTTGTTGTTGGGTTTTTCCCCCACTCTAAGTCAAATTAGAGTTTAGACTAAGAAATTCTGAGCAACAGCAAAAGAGCAGTTCACAAGGCAGAAAAATACCTAAGAGCTTTTGATAGATAACTGGCTAAGTGTAGGTCACTGGCATCAGCAACTCAAAAGATTGGACTGCTTTGACAGATCATAGCTGAGGTCTTTGTACCCAAAGCTGCCACAGGTTACCAAAGAAGTCATGTCACAGCTAGAGGCCAGTAGGTGGTAGCAGAGAGCAACAACTCAAATTCAAGTAGTTCAGAATAGATACCCAACAGAGAACAAGACCATTGCCACATCATTAAAGTACATCAACAGCTCTGCACCATTACATCTCTGAAGAGGTATATTACACTTACTTGTGTCTCTTGGCCACAAGAGGTCTCTGGTCATATATATTCCTTCTATGTGTCCCCTCCCCCACAGATGGTATGGTAACATGAGTTTGGGTGGATCTATCTTGTCATTTGTGCTATTTTAAATGTCTTTTCCTTTGAACTAATTTGTCCTCTGATTGGATTAACAAAGGAAAATACACTACTAAGGGCTCTCAGTAGATAGTATTTAGGGGATTCTAACCCACAAAGTATCCTGAACCTGAGGTATTCTTCTGGGGCGGGGGTGGGGGAGGGTTGGGGGAGGGGAGTCCCTACATAAGTATTTCTTCTTAAAGTCTGAAATCTAAAATCTATAGGGAATGAACACATTATATATAAAAAATTCAAAGCATTCCACAATAAACAAGTAGTCAAAAATTCTACTCAAAAAGTTTTCAAAAGGAGAAATGCAAATTGTCAACAACTACATGAAAACTTTGCTCAGAATCACAGAATTTGAAGGCTAAAAGGATTCTCGGCTACCATCTAGTCTGACATATTGAAAGGATTCTCCACTAGCTACCTAGATAAAGATAGATAGATAGATACATTTACTAAGCATTTATTTACTACATGCCAGGTACTATACTAAGGACTAGGGGTTACAAATACAAGCAAAAAACATCAGTGCATAACCTCAAGGACTATGGACTTCTAATGGAAGAAAGACAACATTTAAAGGTGAAAACTAGAGCAAAGGGCAAGTATATCTCACAGGAGCAAGGCTGCTGGCAAGGGCATGGAGAAGTTCAGAGAATAGGGAGTGGAGATGGGAGTAAAATAAGCACGACCTGGGGTACTTCAGGAAATGGTGGCCCGGACCAGGGACTCATCAATCAAAAGAGAGGACCACAGTGTAGAGACATCTCCAGATTGAGAAAGCTGCTATTATAAAGGTGGAAAAGACATACCTGAGCTCTGCATGAAGACCTGCAAGGAATGGGAACCCATCACCTCTTCAGACAGTCCATTTCACTTTTGGACAGTTCTCGTTCTTAGGAAGTTTTTCCTTAAAATAAGATTAAATTGGTCTCTTTTCAACTTTCCATTGCTCCTGGTTCAGCCCTTAGAGCCCAAGAGAACAAGTCTAACCCCTGTTTGACATGATAGCCCTTTCAAATATTTGAAGAGAGATATCATGTTTTTGTCTAGTTTTTTCTTTATCCTAAAGGAGGGTTCAATCTATGAAGGATAACTGTGATATAGAGACAAAAGACATTAACATATTTATTATGTAGGGTTTTGGTTTTTCTCTTCTTCCAGTAGTAAGGGGAAGTTAGAGAGAAGGGCTGTGGTTATAAATAATGTTGACAAAATTTTTATAAAAGAAAAAATAGGGGCCACTGAAGAATTTTATTAGATACCCAGAAGAAATTCAAAAGGAATCATAAACAAGCATGACAGATTTGAAGTTATAGGTTAAGTTTATTGAACACTAAAAAAGAAAAGCAAGTTTTACATAATAGAGATTTAGAGCTTCATGTACAACCCTCTTCTTTTCTACTACGTGTATGGAAATACTAATTTTATTTGTAGTTTATTCAGAATTAGAAAAATTCAGAATTAAAAAATTTAAGGTTCAGAATTTTAAAAACATTTTAAACCCTACAATATTTTCAAATGGTTGTGAGTTAAGCTACCAAGATGCACTCAGAATCTATAGAAATATGTAGAAATGTACAAATAAAGAATTATATGATTAGGAAGATTGATCATAGAAGACTAGGCTGTGCCAATATAATAAAAACAGATAACTAAATTAATTTACAGACTTCATATTAAAACAGTCAAACAATCAGATGAATACTTTACAGAACTAAGAAATGCTAAAAAAGATATTAGAGACACAAAAAGTAAAGAATTTCTAGGGGAACAATGAAAAAATAAAGTAAAGTAAAATAGAGTAAAGGAGGTCTAGCCTTCCCAGAACTCAAACTATTCTACAGATCTACAGTAATCAAAATGATTTGGTACTGGCTAAAAAAATGGAAAACTAGATTAGTGGAACAGACTAAAGAAGTAAAATATTGAAGTAAATGAACAAAGGTCTCTAAGGGCACAAACTACTGAGGAAACACTGCCCTATTCGATAATACCTGCTATGAAAACTGGAAGGAATTTTACAGGAAAAAAGTTAGATGAACATCTTACACCATATACTACAACAAAACATAAATGGATACATGTCCTAAATTAAAAAGGTCTGATGAAACATCTGATAAAAATCTTATTTTTAAGACATATAGGGAATTGACACAAATATTTCACAAAGTTCCATTCCTTGAGAAATAAGTGGGTAGTGATAATTAATAATATTTGAAAGAAAATGCAAGTAATCAGCAACCATATGGGAAAATGCTGTAAATCAATAATAAGAAAAATTTAAATAGCTCTGAAATTTTACTTTCCACATACAACATTGGGCAAGGATGATAAAATAGGGAAACATTCCATGTAAAAGGGATACCAAGCACTCTAAATACACTATTTGTAAAGTTTTGGATTGGAACAACCATTCTGGAAACAATTTTTAATTATGCAAAAAAGTTACTAAGCTATTCATAACTTTTGACCTTTGATTTAATACTTGTACCCATGAAAAATTCAAAGGGAAAAAGGATTATATTCCAAAGTACTTATAGGAGCATTTTTAGTAGTATTCTAATATTTTTGTGGTTTTTCATTGGGTTATAAGTTCCTTAATTTCAGGGACTATCTTTTGCTTCTTTTTGTATACTCAATGCGTAGTATAGTTTCTGGAACAGAATAGGTGCTTAATAAATGCTTACTGACTGACTAGTAATAAAAAAACTGAAAACAAGGTGTTCATCAGTTGCAGAACAGTTGAACAAATTGTGGTATAGAAATGTAATGAAATATCAATATTTCATTAATAATATTAATATAATAAGTGACAAAATAATCATCAGGGAAACATGGAAAGACAAGAATGAAATGATACAAAGAGAAGAAAATAGGACCAATTTAATGATAAAATGTCAAAGTACAACTGAACTCAAATTGCATGCAATAATCAATATTTATTCCAGAGGACAGATTAGTATCCTTTTGTATTAGTAGAGGAGGTAAAGGACCATGGATGTCAACATGAATGGAAGCAATTGGCATTTATTTTCTCTATTTTCCATACCCTATTCCATTGGAAAAAGGAAAAAAGAAAAACAACACTCTTGCAACAAATAGGCATAGTCAAGCAAAAAAAAAAAAAATCCCACATTGGCCATGTCCAATCTCCTCTGATATAGCTCCCCTGTCATTGTCATAGGACCAAGGAGATTGCTTCATCATCCCTACGCAAAAATCCCTCAATCTTGGCATAAACATATGATCAGAAGTAACAAGAGGGTTCAGCTCAACTCCCCTGAAGGTCCCTCTCATCACATGTACCATGAGGTCTGCTGAAATCCAACCCCTCCCAGAGGATCATAATATCATAGACTGAGGGATGGAAGAGACCTTCCAAGTTAGATCTAATCCTATCCTTTCATTTTACATTTGTAGAATCTGAGTCTCAGAGCAGTTAAGTGATTTGCCCAGGGTCACACAGCTTATGCATGGTAAAGTCATGATTTGAACTCTGATTCTCTGACTTCAAATAAAGCACTTTGTACTGCAGCAATCTGCTTCCATTTCAAATGTCTCTTTTCCTTCTTACTGGTTGAAGCAGTCAGATGTTTTTGTTTTTAAACAGAGCATGAATAATTCTTATGCTATGTTATTTTAAGCCTTTTGTCTTAGGGTCTTTTGTGAAATCTCTACAACCAAAATGGAAGAGAAAACATTGCATGTCAGAGCCTATGAAAATGTATTAAAAGATACTCATATATCTACTGAAATATGCTCAATAACACAGAAAAATCAACATTATACTCCAAAGCATTTTTCCTCTCACTTACATTTTCATCACATTACTTATAAGACTGAACAAAAATGGAACTGCCTTATGCAACATGGCACAGCCCTTCCCTGGGTATCATCAAGTCACAGCTGCTTACTTTCCTGAGGAAAAAACAACTCTCAGAACTGTTAAGAGGGCTGAGCCAACCCTGCTATGGAAGAATGAACTAGAACGGAATCTCTTCTAGTTTATGTCATCTCGATAAAATGCTCTGGCTGTCTAATTTTTATCACCCTTGGGTAAAGATATGAGACTGTATTTTCAGATCTCCCAAACATCCTTTGGCTGACTGCTCAAGGGCAAAATTCACATTTACAAATGGAAATCATGAATACAGGAAATAGCAGAAAGAGAGAGAGAAATCAGATAGGGAAAGATTGGTATCTGAGCTAGAACTGAATTCCATAAGTCAGAGAAGAGAGCTTTCTCTTCACCAGCCTATACCGCCCAAAAACTTCATTCCCCTTTCCTTTTCCAATCCACTACTACTTTAATTCCAAGCTTAACTCAAGGTGAACTCTTACTACTGGCCTGCCTACAGTCTGGCCTTAGTTATTTTAGTCTAGGTCTAAGGATCACAAACAGTAGTTTATATGCATAATACTTCATGTCATCTTAGTGTGGTGGGAAGAGATAGGTTATGTGTAACTCAAATTAAATACCTATGACTCTGAACTGGTACTCTGAGAATAGATTTCTCAAAACCCAACAAAAGATACACAGATAAATAAGGGACATACTGGTATGAAATATTTTATTCTGTCTCTCTCCAACTTTCTATATACAATTGTGGGTTGTGGTTTGGCAGGATGTTAGGAGGCAATTCACTATACAAAAACACACACACACACCACCACCACCACCACCTGATTTTGATCCAGGTTGCCCTATTTTGAAACTATTCCATTTTGGAAGTAGAGGGGCAGTTTGGGAAGAGCCAGGAAAAGGTACAAAAAAGTTTTCCTTTCTTCTGTGGCCCCAGAGATATTTCATGCAATTAAGTTAGAAATTTTTAAAAAAAAAAACAACAAAGATGAACATGACTAGAAATAGATTAAATTCTAATTAATTCTCTGTGTTTTCCATATTTACAATATAGTCAAGCAGTAAATAAATAAGAATTTTAATATCTGAACACCCCCAAAACTGCACTAAAGTACATACACTAGGATATTACTTTATCTCATACAAAAATGCTACCCTCTGATCTATGGGATGCTGGTCTCCATTCTCCCTTGGTGATTACTTTTGAAATTCTCCTAGTAAATGGAAATAGTGCTTTATTCCTTGTTTTCTTAAATTTTGGAGGGGAGGGATGTAACTCTTGTAAATATATATATATATATACACACACATATATATACGTATACATATATATATATAAACATACACACACATGACTCTGTGTGTGTGTGTGTGTGTGTGTGTGTGTGTGTGTGTAGTGAAGCAAAACAAATTCCCATATTGGTCATGTCCAAAAATGTATGTCTCATTGTACATCTTGAGTCCATTTCCTCTCTGTCAGGAGGTTTGAAGCATGAATCATCATAGATTCTCTGGAATCATGATTGGTCATTGAATTGATCAGAATTCTGAAGTCATTCAAAGTATTTTGTCTTTAGCATTCTTTTTTTTGTGTAAATCATTCTCCTAGTTCTACTCACCTCATTTTATATCACTTCATATAAGTCTTCCCAGGTCTCTCTAAAATTGTTTTTATCATCATTTCTTATGGCTCAAAAATATTCTGTTATATTTGTATGCCAAAATTTTCTGAGTCTTTCTCCAATTGATGGGCATCCCCTTAGTTTCCAAGTCTTTGATACTACAAAAAAGAGGTGCTATAATTTTTTTTATATGGGTCCTTTTCCTCTTCCTTTGATATTTTTGACCTTTGAATCAAAGGTATAAGGTATAGGTCTAATAGTGGTATCTCTATTTCAAAGTATATACATATTTTAGTGACTGGGCCATGGAGAGGGGCATAGTTCCAAATCACTTTCCAGAATGGCTAGACCAATTCATAGCTTTACCACCAAAACTTCACCCGTTTTCCCAATGAGCATTTGTCATTTTCCTTTTTTGTCATTTTTGCCATCTGATGGTGTTTGAGTTAGAACATCAGAGCTGATTCATTTACATTTCTCTAATTATTAATGTTTTGGAGCACTTTTTCACTATGGTTATTAATAACTTGGATTTCATCCTTTGAAAACTCTTCATATCCTTTGACCATTTATTGATTGGGGAAAGGCTCTTACAAATTTAAATAAATTCCTTATATATCTTAGCAGTTACCTTCTTCCCTTTTGATTTTAGCTGTGTTGGTTTTGTTTGTGAAAAAAAAACTTGTAAATTTTATGTAATCAAAATTGTCCAGTTTGTTTTCTGTTTTCTCTTCTATCCTTTATTTGGTCATGGAACTTTTCTGAAGGGTATTTTCTTGATTGCTCCTGTAGTTTGTTTATAACATGACCTTTTAAATCTAGGTCACATATTAATTTGCAATTTATCTTAATATACCATGTGAGATTTTAGTCTAAACCTAAATGCTGTCAGGCTGCTTTCCCATTTTCTCAGCAGTTTATCTAATACATATCCCAGTTGTGGTCCCTGAGTTTATCAGCCCCTATTCAACTAGCCTCATTTACTTCTGTATTTTGTGCATCTAATTTGTTTTGTTGAAAAACTAGTAGCAAATAGTTCTGATGATTAGTGCCTTATAGTATAGTATGAGATCTGATACTGCTGTGCCTTCTTCCTTCCTACCTTTTTTATGATTTTCCTTGAGAGTCTTAATGTTTTATTTCTCCAGAAAAAAAATATTATTTTTTCTAGCTTTATAAAGTAATCCTTTGGTAAAGATTAAGTAAATTAACTTAGGTAATACTGTCATTTTTATTATATTGGCTTGGCCTACCCAAGAGCAACTAAATATTTCTCCAATTATTCACGTATATATTTGTCTAAAGAGTGTTTTTTGTGTGCAGTCCTATATTTCTTATGTGTTTTCATTGGTATGTTTTCTTAAATCTTAAGCATGAATATAATATCATCTGCACTTTAATATTGTTATCCTATTACAAGCTAGATATCGTTCAAGATATTTTGAGGTAGTAAAGCTATTTAATCTAATTTACTTCCAGCTTGAATAAAAGCCTGGGTAGTAGAGTGAATCGGCTTACAGGGATAAGAATTATTTTGTTTCTGTTTTCCCTGCCAAGAAAGTCATCTTTGGGGTAGAAATTATAAAACAAAAACAATTTAATATGGAATTAAAACCAAGAATAACTGAGGCAGAGTGTATTTAGTTGCCCTTAATGAAATCAAGTTACCTGGTCCCAATGTGAGCTACAGCCTTGGAGACTGAAAGAACTGATAAATGTGACTGCTGAGCTACTGTCAGTAAATGTTGAAAAACCATGAAGAATGAAAGCACCGTAGGATAGAAGAAAGGAAAGTGTCCTGATCTTAAAATAAAAAGTAAGAGAATGAGGTCTGAAAATTAATCATTCAACAAGCATTCATTAGGTGCTTATTATTTATCAGGTACTAGTTTAAGTGCTGGGAATACAAAGATGGAAGTGAAACATTCCTTGCACTCAGGGAGCTCACTATCTATCAGGAAAGATAATAACATTCATATATGTGGTTGTGATGGAGGAGGGGACTAGCCAAAGAAGAATGCATAGATATTCCCTGCCTGGTTTTAGTTCTTGTAGCATGGATAGATAGTCCCTATCTGCTTTTAATCCAACCATGTGGAAACTTTGGGAAGCTAATTTCAAGTCATAATCATTCATAGATTGGTACCATGTGATGACAAAAAAAAACAACTGCAGAGCCAGAAGAACTGATGACTCAGGAGTTTCTGAGCTGAAACTAAGCGTGAATACAAAAAGTGAAATTCCTTCTATCTCTCGGCTACTTTCCTTGGCAGTTTCAAGTAAGCAAGACTGTTCTGAACTGCCAGGTGGGGAAGGGACATCTAGCTACCAGGTATACATGGCACCTATGCTTCTATTGTGTTTATGCTTTCCTGATCATAGGTTAATGACTACTCTGAGAAGAGGTTGAGTTCAAGACATTCAGATCTTTGATGGTCTGATGTAATTATTTTGGGGCACCATGAACCATGCCTGGGACTCCCAGTTTGAAATGTCCAATGAAAATATAATATAGGACTAGAGCTCAGGAGAGAAACTAGAATTGAATATATAGATCTAAGAGTGAATAGTAGAGAAAAGATCTTTAAACCCATGAGAACTAATGAGGTCACAAAGTAAGAGTATAGAAAAAGAGAAGTGCGCTCAAAAACCAATCTTGGCTACACCCCAGTCATAGAGAATACATGGATGATAGACCTGTAAAGTAGGCTGCAAAGGAGCCTACTTTGACACAATTATTGGTGACATATTACAAGGTACTGTAAGAGGAGGCCAAGCATAGCTTCATTAAAAAATAGTTCATGCCATATTAGATTAACCTTTATTTTTTGCAAAGAATTATTAGACTGGTAGATTATGAGAATGCTGTTATTTTAGCAGCTAGGTGGCACAGTGGATAGATAGAGCATTGGCTCTAAGGTCGGGAAGACCTGAGCTTAAATCTGGCCTTAAAAAACTTACTAGCTGTGTGATGTTGGGAAAATCATTTTACCACTATTTGCCTCAGTTTCCTCATTTGTAAAATGAGGATAATAATAGCACCTACCTCACAGGGTTGTTATAAGGATTAAATGAGAACATAGGTAAAGCACTTGGCACAGTCCTTATGCTAAGCCTATAACATACAGTGCTATGTAAATATAGTATAGTACAGAATAGTGTAGTATACCTCAGAGATTTTATAGGTTCAGTTCCAGACCATCACAAAAAAGTGAATATTTTAATAAAATCACACAAATTTTTTACTTTCCCAGGACAGATAAAAGTTTAGTTTACACTTACCTGCAGCCTACTAAATGTTCAATAGTATTGTCTTAAAAAAATGTACATACCTAAATTTAAAAATACTTTACTGCTAAAAATAAATTCTAGCCATCATCTAACTCTTCAGCAAACCATAATCTTTTTGCCGGTGGAGGGTATTTCCTCGATGCTGATGGTTGCTGACTTATAAGGGTGTTGGTTGCTGAGGGTTGGAGTAGCTGTAGAAATTTCTTAAAATAAGACAGCAATGAAGTTTGCCACTTCAGTCGACTCTTCCTTTCACTTGAAAAATTAAATGTCATTTTAGAGGGTTATTAATTGTCCTGTTTTCAATATTGTTGTGTCTCAGGGAATAAGGAGGCCCGAGGAGGAGAGAGACTGGGGAATAGCAGATTGGTAGAGCAGTCACAACACACACATTTATCGACTGAGAGTACCATCTTATATGGATATGGTTCGTGGTGCCCCAAAACAATTACATCAGAACATCAAAGATCACTGATCATAGGTCACCATAATAGATAGAATAATAATGAAAAAGTTTGAAATATTGCAAGAATTACCAAAAATGTCTCACAAAAAAACACAATGTGAGCACATGCTGCTGGAAAAAAATGGTGCCAATAGATTTGCATGATGCAGGGCTACCAGAAACCTTCAATTTGTTTTTTTTAATCAATATCTGAAAAGGGCAATAAAACAAAGCACAATAAAATGAGATATGACTATAGTGGGTGCTATACAAAGGCTAGCTATTAATATTATTATAATAACACTTGTACAAATGTCTTCATGCTAATGTTAAAATGAAGAGATATAGATTAGATAATTGTACTGTTAGGAGAATTCAGAACTAGTTCAATAAACAGGTTAAAAGTGCAGACATTATTGGGATAGTTTTCATGTAGAGGGAGGAAAGGCCTCTAGTGAGGTGCCACATGTATCTTCCCTCGGTCCTCTATTGGTTAATATCTTAATCAATGGCTTAGATAAAAGATTGGATGGTGTGATTATCAGAAGTAAAGACTATTTAAAACTGGGAGGCATAGTTAACAAATTGAATGGCAGGCATGACCCCAAAGGATCTCAACATTTTAGAATGTTAAGCCAAATCTAATAAGATGAAATACAACAGAAGTAAAGTCTAATACTTGCGTTCAAAATTTCAATTTCATATGTACCAAAAGAGGAAAGCTCAGTAACTTGTCTGAAAAAATCTTGGGATTTTAGTGGATGGTAAATTCAATGAGTCAAGGGTTTCATATGGCACCGAAAAAAAAATGAATGCAATAGCTGCATTTAAATATACAAGCTTGAACTTGGCACATGATTTGCATTAGTCAGTGCTAGGGCTAAGGGATCCTGGATAGCAGGTAGAAGGAGACCTAAGCTGCTAAGTCTTCCCAGGTTTCCCTCCTCCATGGTCCCTTTTTTTCTTGCCAGCACCTCCATATCAATATCATTCTTGGAAAAATTCCTTGGTAGGCATGACTGAGTTCTGGCTTATATCAGACCCTGGGGAGAAAACATGCCCACAAACGACGGAGAAACTCCACACTGCAACAACCAAAAGTAATAATCTCTCTATTATTTCAAAGTTCAACATTCCTGACTTCAAGACTGGCACATTGGATATTTTAGTTGGATTATCAAAGGAATTGACCAAATTGAATGTATTTGTGGAGGGATTTGTTAAGAAAGTCACGCAATATATAGCTGGTGTACCAGAAGTTAGTGGAGATAAAATTCAAGAAAACCTGTTGGCCAGTGGAGTTGACTTGGTTACATATGTAACAAGGTTCCAACAGCATACAGCCAAGTATCCCATAAAACAGTCCCTGAAAAATATTTCTGAAATAATTGGCAAGGGAGTAAATCAAACTGACAATGACTTGAAAGGCCAAGCATCTGCATATAATAATCTGAAAGGCAGTCTTCAGAATTTGGAAAGAAAGAATGTGGGAAGTTTATTAACTAGAAGCCTAGTAGAAATCATAAAGAAAGATGACTTTTTCCTTGATTAGAACATGGGAAGACTTGAGGCAGGGAGACCAAATTTGGATAGTTCAGGTAAAAAGTTCTAAGGGCCTAAACTAAGTAGTAGCTGAGTGGAAAGGGAGCAAATGCAAGAGATATTAAGGAGGTGGAACTGACAAGACATGGCAAATAACTGGATATGTGGGGTGAGTGAAGAGCTGAGGATGATACTAATATTGTAAACCTTGGGAACTGGTAGGATGGTGGTAGTACGGAAGTTGAGAAGGGTAGGCTTGGGCAAAAGATAATGTAATGAGGCCTATTGATCATAATTTATCTGCCTGTTATCCTATGTGACTTACTCTGCCCCACCCAAAACAATAAAGGGGAAGATGGGTTTTTATTGCTCTCAGTACAGACTCTTCTCTTCAGTGGGGCACCTGCTGAATCTACAAGATAATTTTGAGGAAGAGCAGGAGGTGGGTATGCTGAGGATGAAGTAGGGATTTTCCCAATGGCACCTGTCCCTCTGTTGCTGTAGGTACTGAGATAACAGTTGAGCTGTAACTTCCCTGAGGAGCTGATGCTTACCTCAGAAGAAGGAACTTGGAAGCATGTACAGTAGAGAAAGGGAAATGAATAAGGGACTGTTGAAAGGGATGAGTAAATCTGATTTTGTTGGAGACAAGTCCCAAGATTCACTATTGTGGGACAGCTGGGATACAACCCAAATTCTTCTGATTCTTCTGATTAGCTGATCATATACTCCTGCCTATTCCACACCCTGCCCCTCACTTTGGCTCGCACTTTAGAAACCATTATGCTAAATAATGTCCAGAGGAGGTCAGCAAGGGTTGTGAAAACCATGTCCTCAAAACTATACCCTATCAGGATTAATTTATTGAACCAAGAATCATAGATGAGTTGGAAAGAAATTTAGAAATCATCTAAAGCAACCCTGAACCATTTTGCAGATAACGACACTGAAGCCAAGTAAGACTTGTTTTGCTAAGAATACAAAGCTGATTAAGACAGAACCGAGATTTGAAGCTGCAACATCTAATTCCAAATCCAGTACTATATAAGGATGCTTAGCCTAAAGCAAATAGCATGTAGAGAGGAGGGGAACATAATAGCAGTCTTCAATTTTTCTTTTCTTTTTATTTGGCTCTATAGGAGAGCACTGGTAGGTAGCATTGGGTGCAAGTTACAAAGTTGCAAATTTTGTCCAAATAAAAGAAAAAAATTGTAGAACAATTAAGGTAAATAAAAATGGAAGTCAGGTAGCAGGGAGTAGTGAGTTTTCCCTCCCTAAAGATCTTTAGGCAATTCATTTATCTGGGATGCCCTATCCATGGTAATTCTGATTCTTAATGAAAGGCAATATAGTGAAGCGGAAAGAGCACTAGACATTAAGAGATACCTAGCTTAGATCTTCCATGGCACTTAGCTGCATGACTGAGGGCAAATTACTTACATCTTTGAGCCTCAAATTCTTCATCTGTACAATGAGAATAAAAAAATTCCTATGGTTACTGCATCATAAAGCTTTTGTGAGGTGTGAGATAATACATATAGGATGTCCCAAAAGTCTTAGTGCAATTTTTTAGCTTTAATAGCTTAAAATTTAAAAATAAGCTTTAACAACTTAAACCTGCACTAAGACTTTTGGGACATCCTGTGTAGAGCATTTTAAAAGCCCTAAAATACTATGTAAGTATCAGCTCTTATTATTCAACCAACAAGCATTTGTTAAATACTTCATCATGTTTCCAGTTCTGTGCTATGTGTTAGAGTTGTGAGGATAAAATCAGATAATTTATAAAGTACTTCGCAAACCTTAAAGTGCTACATAAATGCTAGCTATTAGCTACTATTATTTTGCCTAACGTACACAATACCTGATCTTTGGTAGATTCATCAATGATCTTAATGGTAATGATTGCAGTTTTGCAAAATGTATGATCAAGCTTCATTACCACTGAAAACATTGAACCAAAATCCTGACAATGCAAGATTTTTTTCTTTAAAAGAGTTTCCTTCATAGTCTTTTCCATAGCCCTACCCCCTAATGATGTACCAAAGTCTCGATTACTAGAAAGTAGGATTTGAATTTGAAATGTTGTCTAGTGGCTTCTAGGAATAAATGTTGCACAATCAACAAAAGAAAGCTGAAAATAGAAGACAAAGAGAGAGAGATAGTACAATACTATATATATCTCAATTTTAAGCTATTTCCAATAATAGAAGGTCAGTGAAAAGAGAGAAGGTTGTTAGATCCAAGGAATAATGATCCATGAGGAATAAGCTCATGAACACTCATATCTGGCCAGGACTTGTAGATGGGGATTGCACTGGATAGGAAAGAACTTAGAATTGAACATTTTGCATGGGTCTGTCAAATAACGAATTCTGTTCATACAATTACAGAGCATCAAACAAATTAGTCTAAAGTATTAAGAATATCATTTTTCAGCCATAAATTAGAAATTATTGCCGTAGGGAAATTAATCTACATTTATCACATTGTGATCAATGATAGGTAACGGAGAATCTGAGTAAATGGTGTGAGAACAGTAGGTATTGGTGATCATCCATTTCGCACCCTTCAGAAAGTGTCAAAATTTAAGTTAGCACTAATCTAAAGTTAAAGTCTACCGAAAGCTCTTTCAGTTTTAGCAAGTCTCTCATTCCTCACCTTCACAGCCTGTGGAAAAGTACTTAAAATAGACTTCTAGTGGGATTGAACTCTCTTTTCCCTGGGGTTTTTCATCATTTGTTTATCTGACCAACTTCATTTCAGCAACCGTTTCTCCAGAACACTGAACTTAGGTTCAATCAATAAACATTTACAATACAGCATATGTGCCAGGCCTGTGCTAAGCACTGTTCTGGCAGTGGGGGCGAATTTATTCTAAATTTTTCATCGTTAAGACAATTCTTATTAAAGTTTATATAGATATAGCCTTTAAGAACAGTAGGATAATTTCAAGAAGCTACCTTTCTGGAAAGATAACTTTCCATACATTATGATTTAAAAGATCGAGTGCCAAACAAAAGAAGACTAACACAGATTCTTGGAATCCTTTACTCACCCTATGAGTCTGTTAAAACTCATTCCTAGAGGAAAAATGTTTTTATTTTTCCCCTAATCACTTCCTGCCAGCATCTTAGAATTATAATTTTTTTTCTGACCATTATTAGAGCTCCTTCCAGTAGAGTGGTTGAAACTCTTATGGAGAACTTCTTGGGAGGCTATGGGTGAAAGTCACATATGATGGACAGACACAAATGAGTTTCAAGATCTGTTTGAGGGGCAGCAGCTAGGTGGTGCATGAGTAGAGCACTGGGCCCTGGAGTCAACAGGACTTGAGTTCAAATCTGGCCTCAGATACTTGACACACTTACTAGCTGTGTGACCTTGGGCAAGTCACTTAACCCCAATTGCCCTGCCTTCCCCCCTGCCAAAAAATAAAGATCTGTTTGAGGGAACCCCTGAATCTGTGAGTTCATAGATTCATTTGAGCACTGAATATGAGAGTTAATTGTCTTATTGCTTATTGATAAGGGTTACTGTGGTATAATGAATTGAAGTGTAATTGGACTTCATCTCAAAAGACAAAAATAATAAAAAAGAGACCTAATTGACTTCATTAGTTCTTTCTTGATTTATATATATATATAGGTTTATATTCATTATTAATATATGTATATATCTATTATTAATATATATAGGTTTATATTCAGCCCCTCACCGTGCAGTTGCCTGGAGAACTGTTATTTTAATTCCACTCGCAGCATATGCCACAGTGTACCAAGTTTATTAGAAACTGTCATTCTAAGGAATGAACAATCTGCAATGGGCTTTATATTACTACTCACATTTAATTATTTCTAAGATACTGATCTACTTTCTAATCACAATAAAAAGCCTACCTTTGAAGGAAAGGGAGTGGGTGGGCTTTTAGAATAGTTATGCCTGGTTTTACTTATCTTCCATTTCAAGTCTCAGTAAATAATATCTCAAACTATTGTAGAACAGAATTGAAAGAGATCTCAGAGATCTTTAAATCCATTCTCTTCCTGAAGCATGAATCACCTGCAAGTGATCAGCTAGCCTCTGCTTGAACACTTCTAATGACAAAAAGCTTGGTACCCATCCATTCTAGGACAGTTTAAATTATTAGGAAGTCTTCTCTTATACAGAACTGAAATCCACCTCACTGTAATTTCCACCAATTGGTCCTAGTTCTGCCAACTAAATCCAAGCAAAACCAATTCTCATCTCTCTTCCACATGACAACTGCTTAACTAATTGACATCCCAAATCTTGTCTCCTTCAAGTTAAAGAATCCAGTTCCTTTAAGAGAGCTTCAAATAACACAGTCTTCAAATCCTTCTCCACACTGGTTGCCTTTCTCTGGACATCAATCTGTAACTAGCATGGGACAAACAAGGCTTTGCCCCAGGGTGCTGATGTGTGTGAGGGGCTGGGAGGGAATGCCTGTTTCTGTTTGCCAGCATCCTCACCACCAGACCCATTACAATCACACTCCCCCCCTTGGAGTCCAGCTTTCTTCTCTATCCCTGTGGGAGTGAGGGTCACTCACTGGCACATGTGCAGCACATGCAGTACAATCACAAGTACAAACAAACTGCCTTCTCTGCTGCTATCCCTCCCCCAAATATTTTTCCCAACTGAAAAAATTTCTGGTTACAGTTCTACTGGATACATTCCCACTTGTTAATATCGTTCTTAAAATGTTAGTGCCTGACATGGAACATAATACTTCCAGTAAGGTCTGAGTGTACAGTTCTTGTGACTTCTATGTTTGATCCATAACTGGTTGCCACTTCCCTAAAAGTAACATGATTTGACAGTGATCTCTGAGCTGAATGTTTAGTCACATACAACATCTGTTTGCACGGAACTGGAAAAATCATTTTTCCCCTTAAAAAGGGTTGTTTTTTTTTCATAAACACCCGAAAAAAAAGAGAATTCACTTCATTTTTTTTTCGTTATCAGTGTTAAATGTCTGGCTCAGGCCTCCCTGCCAACAGGCTTGTTAATAAGGCAAACTCATGAAACAGAAGCCAAATGCCCAGAAGGCATAGTGGGAATGAATTGTAGGTGGCAGAAATATCAACTCAAAAATGGAAAATCCTTTTTAAAATGGATGAAAAGCAGCTCTTGAAGGTGTGACATGAGGTAAAAAGATCTGATTTCTTGGCTGTCTTTCTTTGTAATAGAAACCCACAAAACAAAAAAAAAAGCAGTTTTCAAGCCTTGTGTCTTAGTAACAGCAGTGGTAGTACCCCAGCATGACATGGCTTTTCATATTCTCATTGCCCTATTATTGGAATTGCCTTTCTTCATGAAAATTGAATCCCTCTATTATCCCTTTAATGACTCTGACTAACCATTAACCTTTCTCTCCCTAGGGACCATCAGTAGGATGTCCTATAACACATGTAATAAAGTATGAATCCCTGGGGTTGAAAGTGAAACACATTTTTCAAGCCACAGGTAAGCTCAGTGATCCTACTTAATCCAAGTTTCTGGAGGACACGGAGCCTTTTGACCTGAAAAGCTGACTGATGCCTCAGTGGACAGCAATGCCTGTCTGAGTCAGTTTCCTTTATTACTTAACAGAATTTCACCTAGCCCTGTCCTTCGCTTTACTGCAACCTCTACTGCATCTCAGCAAAAAGCTACTCATGTGAATTAGGGTTGAATTATTTCTTGACAAGGGAAAAGTGTCTGTTTTAGCCCATTTAATTCTAATCCTCATGTCAGTCAACTGAGAGGAATCTCCAAAGAAAGCATATTGATAGCTGCCTATTCAAACATTACTAATGCTGAGGAATAAAGGGTTAATTTCTGGTTAGTCAACTAAAAAGAATCTCCCATTACTTTTGAGGACATTGTCCCTGCCTTCCTCCTCTAACTAGAAAGAGGTAGCACAGTGCTTTGCATATCGTAGGCATTTAATCAATGTTTATTAATTGATTGGCAGAGGGCATATGTACACTGAAAGTGATAAGAAAAAAAAGAGGCTAAGTAGTAGGTTCAAAGACAATATACTAAATGGCTATTATACTTTATCGCTTGTGAGTATGTATCCCAAGGATGCCAAAGAAAAAAGATGGGTCTTTTAAATGACAAAATATTCATAACAGCACATTTTGTCATAGCAGAATGTTTATAAAGTAATGAATGGTTGAGTAAATTATATATATGAATATAATGGAATAGCATCATACTATTAAGAAATGCTAAATATGAGGAATTCAGAGAAACGTGGGAAAGCATGAGAATGAAGAGTGAAGAAAGCAGAATTAGGAAAACAATACCCATAATAACAACACTGGCATAAATGAAAATAATAAGTGGCATCAGAACTCAGATTAAAAGCAATGACTATTAATGATTCCAGGGCACAAAAGACGAAGTATTTTCTTCCCTTCCTCTCTGTAGAGAGATGGGTAACTATGAGTGCTAAAGTGTTGTGAATCTTTCAGATGTGGTCTCTGTGTATCATTTCGTTTTGTTGAACTGTTTTTTCCTTTGTGACAAGAAAGAAAGAGTTCTATGAAGGTAGGGAGAGAAGTAGAGATGGAAAGTGTCTCAAGTATAGTAGATAACTGCATCAGTGACATTTTAGAGGAAAGAAAAAAAACACTACATCTGGAGTGTTGCAATAAAACTCAAAGGCTTCACCTCCTTCCAAAAATGCAGGAAGTGCTTACTTATCCACAACAGATCAGTTGAAGGTTAATTACTTAGGCTGCTCTGGTCTTTACAGGGAATGTACAAAATCAGAGAATGATAAACCAGAAACAGAACAAGTGAAAGAACTTCCCAGCTACTGTATTTTTTTTCTCTACATATGGGAGTAAAATATGCAATAAAGAAACTTCGTTGCATTTTCTGACCTGGGTTTGGGGAGCTTCGGGGAACACACAAGCACGAATCTTTCTGTTAGGGGCTTTTGAGTTTTGAGCCTTGGAAAAGGTTAGGAGGGGCTGGCTACCTTCTAGAGTTGTTTTTTTTTTGTTTGTTTGTTTGTTTGTTTTGTTTTGTTTTTTGGCCAGGACCCGGTAATTTAAAATAACACCACTGTTTCCAATGAAAGTAATTAAGAATACAGAGGTAGTAATTCAGACTAAATTATTAAAAGACTGAAGAGGAAAAATGTTTACCTAAATAAAAGAGATATAAATTAGTCTGTAACAAGTCCTAGTCATGGGGATTTATGGTTGAAACCAATGAAAAAAAGTGCTACAAAGCCACCTAAATACAAACAGGAATTTGCATTTGGTCAAAGGGTTTGTAGTTGTCACAGCTGAGGCAGTTCAAACTTCCCATTCCTAAATGTCATAAACCCAGTCTTTGGCCCCCAAATTAAAAATCCCTTCTCTAGACAAAAATGTTATTACAATTGTAGTATTATAATTGCTTTAGTGTGAGTGCTTCATTATTTGTAACTGGGGAGGTACAAAAGAGGGAAGAAAATGGCTGGCCTGTGGGTAAAGACAGACGCAGAGAACGACGCAGAGAAAGGGGGAAACCCGTCTGTCCCCCCTCAAAAAAAAAAGATTTACTACCCAATTTTCCAAGGCATAAAGTTTTTTCTCTAGGGAGAGCAGACAAATGAGACGGAATCCTGATGATATTGATTTCATAGTTTTACAAACCTCCCAGACTGGAGCGAGTATGGATCCAGGTCTTCTCTAGGTGCTAAAAATATCAGTGACAATGTGAAGTGGGAGGCGGGGTGGGGGCAAGAGAGGTGCAGTTGTCAGGCTTCCTTCTCCATTGTTTCTCCCTCTCCCCACCGCGCCCCAAGGCATGCGCAGAGAAATCGGTCTTCACACCTGGGGAGAAGGGAGTTTTGACAAAGCTGGAATCCCAACATTCCAAGGGTAGTGGACCGGGAGGTAACGAGTACCCATCCATTCTTGTAGTAGTTTAACAGAAGAACTTTGAACAACCTTCTCAGGCCCCCTGAAGCAGCAGCAGCAGCAGCAGCAGCAGCAGCAGTAGTAGTAATGGACTTTATGTAACAATTTCTAATTTTCTTTTTTATTGTGAACTCAACAATCATCAACAAATATGAACATTTCAGTATTTAAAGAACAAGAAAGGATCATATAGGAAACTGGAATTCTGTTACATACAGTTTTTAAGCTATAAATATATAAATAATTTAACAGACAATAGCAAAATTGTTGTTTTCTACACTTCCTTTTGTTTTCTTCTGCACATTTGAAAATTGTTTACTGATGATCTTTTTGTACATTGTATACCCCCTCTCCAAGTAGAAACCCTCCATTGCAACAAGTATTTATAGTAAAAAAAAAAATTAAATTAAAAAATTGATCCAATGGACATGTCTCAGAATACATGTCTCATTCTGTACCAGTGGCTACTTGTCACCTCTCTGCCAAGAGGTGGGAGGTTATGTTTGATTATCACTGCTCTGGTCAGATTTCTGAGGCCTTTCAGAGTTGTTTCCCCTTAAATTTTACGATTGTAATTACACAAATTGTTTTCCTGGTCCCTGGTACAGAATAGGCACTTGATACATGTTTACTGGCTGACTGATTCCCCTTATTCCATTCTACATCAATTCATACAAGCCAATTCATATTTTTCTAATTCTGTCATATGTATCATTCCATATTACGTCCTAATATTCATATACAATGATTTTTTCAGCCATTTCCCAGTTGATCAGCCCTTATTTTATTTCTGTTTCACTACTGTAATAAAAAAATTTGTTAGAAATATTCTTATGTATATGGGTCCTTTACCTTTGTCTTCCATTTCTTTGGGGTATGTACCTAGTTATGGTCAAAGAGTCACTACGTCGAAGAGTTTGTACAAGAGTGTGGTGACATGGGAGAAGTGAGGTATAGTCCCACAATTCATTTTTTCCTCTTTTACCATCTTTCCCAATCACATGAATGTAAGGTGGAACCTCAGACTTACCTTGCTTAAATTTGCATTTGTTGCATCATTAGTGATTCAGAACATTTTTTCTTATGGTTGTTGCTAGCATGCATTTCTTCATTTGAGAACTATCTTTTTAATATCCTTTCATATCCATATATTTAATATATATTATGGTATATGCCTATATATAGTTTTACATAGATAATCTCCTTTGCTCATCCCAACAATCCTGTAAAGTATGAGCCCCAGGTATCATTAGCCCTACAATTGATAAATGAGGAAACTAACACTCCAGAGAGGTTATGACAATTGCTAGGAAGTGCCAGAGATGTGATTTAAACCCTGGCCATTGTATGTTTACTTTTTTAGTCCACAACTTAGACCCAGGTCACTGTGGTTTTTTTTATGCTATACAGTATGTCTCTTTAAAATTTTTTTTTCAATTTTCAAACGTTTGTATGTTTTCTTCCATCCACCACCACGCCCCCCCTCCACCTTGAAGAAAGAAGAAAAGAGAAACAAAACCCTTATGCCAAATATGCATAGTCAAGCAAGGCAAATTCTTCTGTTGACTACTTTCAAAAAAGACAGGTCTCATTCCATGTGTTACCTGCATCCATCACCACTCTATTAGAAGGTAGGTAGCATGCTTCATCATCATAATTCCTCTGAAATCATAAATCCAAGTCACTGATAATGTCAAGTCTAGCAGTCTTTCTACGACAAAACATCTCCCCTGACTCAAAGTTGTGGTTCTTTCTTTCCTTCAGTCATTGGTCGACCATTTCTAGACACTGCAGGAAGTGGTTGAATGTCTTTTTGTGCCTCCCGTTCTTAGCAAAATGAATAACTCTGAGAAATAAATGTGACCCTAAAAAAGAACATGGTGCAATTTGGGGAAACTCCAGCTTAGTAAAGCATCACAACCAGATGGCATTTAGCTAAGGGATCTGAAAGAAATCAAGTGAAATAAGGGAAGGACTGACAAAGATGCATAATATTTCAACAGAAATAACAACTGTTGCCAGAGCTCAGAAAATCACTCACATAGTGACTATCTTTATAGATCGAGATTCTAGGAAATGGAAATTCATGACCAGGGCACAATTGTGAAGTAAGTACGATCTGTCTTCAATCCCCCTTTCAGCATCTTAACCCCCTTTCCTATCTTCACATAGCTACGCAGTAACTTCATGCTGCTCTAGTCCTCCTTCATACTTCATTCTTGGTTCATCCATTTAACCAGTGTTTGCTAATTATTTATGCTAGATGCTAAGATCGATGCAAAGTTCAGATAAGCTAGGGAGTTAAGACACCAACACAGATAGCAATAATATATATTACATGAGAAGCACATAGCAACTGTTGCATCCCTTGGACTGTGTTGCCCTTGACACTTCCAGGGAAACATCCTTACCTCTGAAGGACTCAGCACTTCTTACAAGTACAACAGAGGTCTGCAAAACTAAGCACTGTATAAGGTACAAGGAGGGAGCTCATTACCAAGAGAAGAGATTAGGATGGTCTCCATGGATAAGATGGAACTTGCACTAGGTTTTAAAGAATGAGTAGAGCTGAGAGTGGTGACTCTCACCTGTAATCTCTGTTCCTAGGGGAGGCTGAGGAGAGAGAGAGAAAGACAGAGACAGAGAGACAAAGAGAGGCAGGGACACAGAAACAGAGAGACAGGGACAGAGATAAACAGAGGGAGGAGACAGAAGAGAGAAAGACAGAGACAGAGACAGAGAAAGAGAACTAAAGGATGGGACCTGTGTCTGCTGCTTACTCAGACACGAGATCTACAGGTGAATGTGAACAATAGCAACGCTGTGGACTCATCTCACACCTAGACTATTGCAATAGCTTGTTGGCTTGTCTCTCTGACTCAAGACTCTCTCCCTCCACATCATCCTCCCCTCAGTTGTTCTTCCTAAAGAACAAGTCTGACCATCCTTTATTCAATAAACTCCAGGGACTCTCCCTTGCCTCCAGAATCAAATATAAAATGCTCTACTTGGATTTTAAAGACCTTCGCAGTCTAGCCCTTTCCTACCTTTCCAATCCTCTTTTACTTTGCATGTACTTTCCAATCCAGTCATTCTAGCATCTTTGCTATTCCTCTCACAAGAAACTCTGTCCACTAAGTCTAGGCATCTTCACTGGCTGTGCTCTCCCTCCTCAACTCTGCCTCCTGGCTTCCTTCGAATCTCAGCTCAAATCCTACCTTCTGCAAGAGGTAATTAATACTATTATCTTCCCTCCACGATTGCCTCCATTTTGGCCTTACATATATCTTGTATGCTTATGGTTTGCATGTTGTCTCTTTGAGGGTTAGGACCATGTTTTTGTCTTACTTTGTATTCCCATTGCTTCACGAAGTTCTTGGTTAGTAGTAAGTACATAATAAATATTTGTCAACTTGACTTGAAAAGATTAAGCCTCTCATTTTACAGATAAAGAAATTGAGATAGGTCTCAATAAAGGCAAAGGGCAGATTCAAGGACACTAGATTGGGGACCAGAATTCAAATGCCCAAGCAACTCGTTCTACTGATCTCTTCAGTCTTACTGTCTGCAATTTTTTTTTAATCTATGAAATCTCACCTTTCCTTGGTCACGTTTCACAGGACTTTGATAGGAGATTAATTAATCTTATGAATCAATGCATGCCAAAATGTCAAAGTCTGATGATACTTAATGCGTTACTTTTTCCAGGTTACATATTGACATTTTAGAAGGAGTGAATGAATGACAATAATTTCAGATAGCAACAGTTCCTCTGTGGGGTGAGGGGCATTTTGAATCCTTTCAAATTGCATCTTGTGAATGGCCAACTATATAGTCTTTGACCAACAGCAGAACCCTCACATCTAGTTTCTAATAAATTATGAAATTTCTCCTCAATTAGTTGTACATTTCATACCCTTTCATTCTTTAGTGCCTAGCTCCTGGTCAGAATATTGCCGTTTTGGGTTGTTTCTTTTCTCTTTGGTGAGAAAGAGGAAAGAGAGGAATTCTGAGAGTAGGTTATTTGAGAAGTATTTCTATATTCCCCTTTCTGAATATACGGTCTTTTGTCTGGCAGACTGTACTCATGAAATGTTCTAATTTGGAAGGGGTAATCAAGGATCTCCATAACCCAAAAAGAACAATTTCCTAGCTGTGCAGAAGACTAATAAACTTCCATCCTCAAGACAAAAGTAATTTTACAAAACTATGTGAGGTTTCCCTTGATAGAAATGTTTTACAAAGCCCACTGGTCACACAGCTATGCTGCTGAACTGCACTGTCTTTAATCTGTGTCAACAGGGAGAAGAATTGTAAAATTTTCTGCTAAAAGAAATAGGACCTAATTAAAACTCCCAGAATATAACTAAATTTCACTGTACCCACTGGCCATTTAACATAGGCAATGGCTTCTGCCTCCTACTTCTTAAAACTTTACTCCCCAATTGGGCTTCCTCCAATCCCTTGATGCTGAAATTGCAGAATTCTCTTGCTCCTTAGGGTTTGAGTCTTAATGTGTAGATATTGTAGAATTATCATCATTCTGGGCTTGTGTGTTGGGTGTCTCAGGATCCATAGTATTTCTTCATCACCGTTTTCTTTGTTATTAATTTTTCTAGCCCTACTTTATGTATTGGACTTTTTATCAGGGCCAAGCTCTGTGGAACTGAAAGTAATTCTAGGGCTTTGTTTGGTCCTACTCAGTATTGCATGGAATCCTTTCATTGTTTCCTCTATTTTCTGAGGGAAGTGTTCTTCAAAGACCTCAGAGGTGGTTCAGACCAGTAAGCTAGGCTGTTATCATCTGATCCCAGAAGCTCCCTGTTTGTTATACACTTAGTCTATACAAACTTCTGACTTCCCAGTCCTAGGTCAGGTTGCTGCAGGCTCTACACCTCCCAGCTTCTATCTCCCTACCTCTACAGTACCCACCTTCAGACTCCAGGTTTCCCAACTTATCTGTGGTCCCTTCACTCTAAGGCCTCTGTGTTCCACCATCTTGGGCTAGGCTTTTGTTGGACCTCTTTCCTAATGCCCACAGACTTCTGGCTGTCTCTTAGCATGAACCTAAGCTGGAAAAATACACTTGCCATGGTTTTTCCATAGATTTCTTGATCTTTGACTGATCTAGTGACTCTTTTCTGTTCTTTCTGGGTTAGTTGCATGATAAATCAGATCTGCTCTCATTCACTCTACCATCTTGGGGAGGTTGATCAGAAAAGGTATTTCATCAGCAGATCTCTGGAACCAAGATTAGACATTGAATCTGAAATCTGATCTCTTTTCAATTTGTTTTTGTTTGCATTATTGTACTTACTGGCACATTTTTCACCTAGCTCTGCTTTTTTCACTGTGCTTTTTTTTCACTCTGCTAAAATTCTACTAAAGTCATTCCCAAATAGATAAATGTTCAAAGGATATAAGCAGGTAGTAGTTCCCAAAGGAAGAAGTCTGTTATCAACAGTCATATGAAAGAAAATTCTCCAAATTACTACTAATTAGAGAAATGAAAACTAAAACATTTATAATGTTCCAACTCATACCCCATCAGATTGTCAAATACATCAAAAAGGGAAATAACAATTGATAGAAGGGCCACAGGAAAACAAGTGCATCCATGTACTGTGAATTAGTCCGGCTATTCAAGAAATCAGTTTAGAACAACCCCCCACAAAGTCACTAAAGTATGTGTATACCTTTTGACCCAGAGATACCACTACTAATACTCTCAAAGAAATGAAAGAAAGAGGAAAAGGGCCCATTTTGTACACAAATATTCACAAAAGATCTTTTTAGTACAGTAAAGAACTGGAAATTATGGGGATGCCTATCAATTGGGAAATGGTTAAACATATGGTATATAAATGTAATTGAACATTATTATAGCATAAGAAATGATGAAAGGAATAGTTTCTGAGAAAGCTGAGGAGACTCACAAAATAATGCAGAGTGAAATGAACCAAAGTAGGAGAAAAATTAATAATAACAACATTGTAAAAAACCAAAAAACTTTGAAAGACTTAAAAAAGCTAATCTATGTACACCCACTATTCCAGAGGTTCTATAATAAAGTATGCTTTCTTCTTCCCTTGCATAGAAGTAATGGATTAAAGGTACATAATGAAATATATTTTTCAAATCCAGCAATGTAGGAATTGGTTTTGCTTGACTTTTTTATTACAAGTGTAAGAAATGGGAGGAGTTTTGTTTCCACAGAACTAAAGGTGTGCTTCCCTGCCCTCCCCCACCCCAGCTTTAGCAGAGACCAGGCCTCAAGGTCGGTCAGGTGAGAGGTCAGAGGCTTGTACCCATGTGCGTACTTTTTGAGAAGGCAGTCTAGAGAATTAGAGAGGCCAAACCCACTTGAACCTGTTCAAGCTTATCTAGGTCTGGTCTTGGTCAAGAATCCAGGCCTACTGATTTGCATAATTTGCATATGTTAAAGAGGGAAAGTAGGGGAAGTAAAAGAATATAGTTTAACCCTAAACTAAGACAAGGAAAATCTAATTAACTTCACTTTTGCTTCTGTATCTTTATTATCCTATTTATATAAACTGTATAACCTAGGAAAACTATGTAAAAAAACAAAGATTGTAAACTAACCATGACTCTAGCAGGAGTGGAGGGAATGGTTACCCCTGCTCCTGCAGCTGTATCAGTGTGAGTGTTCCCGTGAGCACCATACCCGTTCTCTTGAGGAGCATAATAAAATGCCTTCCTCTGCCCACTCTAGTCTTGAGTTCTTTGGGTGAGAATGGGCACATCACATGGATTTTCCTAAGGTCAAGTGAAGGGAAGCAACAGACAACAGAAGCTCTCCAGGCTTACTCCTGGATCTTGTCTTGGGGTGTCCTGTGATCCCCACTGCAGTATTAAGAGGGCTACTACTCTGGATTCCCTTGGAGAACCCTGTGGTCTGCACGGCCTTCTTAAGGTGACATCACTTGGGACTTCCAGCCCTTACTCGGGAGCCTTGTGATCTTACTGCCATCCTAAGGGGCCATCACTTGGGTCCTCCTTAGGGTCTGACCCCTAGGAGGCCTTGTGATCCCCACAGATTAAGGGATGGCTACCTCTGGATGGTCTTCCTCTGGGAGTCCTGTGGTCTGTACAGCCTTCCCTAGGGATTATCACAGGGTTCTTCCTCAGGACTTTGGCCCTGCCTAGGAAGTCCAATGATCCCCAAAGCTGTGTGTTCTCACAATTTGGGGAAGCCCAGTAATCCCCAAAACCACGTTTCTCACACAAGCATTTTGTTTTTCTTTTTTATCCCAATCTGGGAGATAGGGAATTACAAGGGAGAGCAATAAGATGGCCAATAGAAAAAAGGGGAGAAAAGGGGTCATTAAGGTATTTTTACATGGATAAAAAGAATACAAAGAAGGCCAGAAGGGAACATACACTCAGGAGCTTTGGAAGCTATATGTGGAATTTATTATATACTGAAAGAGGAAAGTAGCTGTGTATAATCAAGCTCTACAGTTTCTTATAAAAATCTCTTTGCTTTCTTTTGTATATAGAAATATTTATTTTTATTTTGTGTTTAAGTTCAGAATACATTTTTGAAAGAAAATATACCTATAGTAAAGAGAAACTTGCTGATTCACAAAGAAGCTTATTTCATTGTGTGATAACTCAAAGTGGTAAGAAATTTTTTCACACTAAATTCTGCATTTCCTAACTTCCATTCATGTCCCCTAAGTCTGCTCTCTGAGACCAAGCAAAACAAATAGAATCCTAAGATAGCTACCATGGTCCCCTTAAACCTAATCTTCCCCAGATGGAACATCCTCAGCTCTTTCGTCTAGTCCTCATACAGCATGATCTCAAGATTCTACATTATCCTGTTTCCCTTCATCTGAGGTAGGAAAGAGGAGCAGGATATATCTGAATTGATTATCCAAGTATTCTGAATTGATTGTCCAAAAAGTATTGATGACTGTACACCAGGTCACATTCTAACCTAATCCCCCTGGAGGCAAATGGTACATACTTATAAAATGGCCTCTTGGACTATTGGTGCAGTCAGTGACCAAAGTATTGAAATATTGAGAAACAGATTGACATATGTGGGAAGTAAAGTTACCATCATATACCTTAATACAGAAACACAAATTTTTTAAGACTTAAAGTGTTATATCATTCCAGTTATAGGTGTGCCATATATCCCTTGATTGAGTTACCTAAGCTGTCTAGCTATCTATACCAAATTTGTATTGGCATAAATAAAATAAAAAAGGTTAAATAGATTTCCTGCCTCCTTATCTTTACTCACACAGTTTCTCCTGCATCCTGTATCAATAATTAAGGTGGGACTTTTTGCTCTTCTTCTCTTAAGTGCCTTTAATGATTATGGCCTTTGTTTGAATGGGGCAGGTAAAATGGGATCTTTTTGTCTTGGAGTGTTTCTCAGCACTAAGACAATGTAATGGCAATCAGGGCAGGACCTTTGGTTGTCTTCTCCTTTGGAATGCTGAGGTAGTTAAATACTTTTGATGAGTCTTGCCTTTCAAATGCAATGGCCAGCAAAATGGGATTTTTCACCATTATTTGTTTGAGTGCTTCTCAGCACTGAGGTAATCAGGTGCCCCAGGGCCCTGAGACCAGTATATAAGATCTGAGATTGGTGTTTGACTTTTGGGGCTCACTCATGGAAGGACACTCTGGGCAAGCCGTTGTAATTGCTCCCCGGCTTTGCTAACCCAGACCCATTGGTTCTTCTCTGGTAATTGAATTGTGATTTGGTTGGTTTATATTGTCTCTGTTTATAACTTTTTATTCTTCTCTGGTAACTGAATTGTGATTTGGTCAGTTTATATTGTCTCTGTTTATAATTTTTTTGTATTTGCTTTGAAGTTCAGTGTGCTGGCTTTTCCTCCTGAACTAAGTTAATGATATTTGTATATTTAGTTTAACTGAGATTGTTAACCCCTTAAAGTGGCTTTCCTTAGTAAAGCAGATCAAAGAACTTGTGCTGGCAGCTCTTGTTGCTGGTCTTGTTGGGTCTTACACCCCACAACACCTGCAAGCAGCATTGTTGTTACACATCCTCACCCTAATCTCTGCTGATTGAAATTTTCATCATCTTTTGAGGTCCAATTCAAAATCAAAGTAGTCCTCCAAGAAACTTTCCCTGGTCACCTTAGCCAGAAATTCTCTCTTCCTCCCCATACTCTTGCACATTTCTTTTTTGTGTCACTCCTACTAGTCTTAATATGCTGCCTTGTATTACAATATTTTCTGCATCCACTTAATGGCAAGCAAAGTGGGACTTTTCACTGTTTTTTTTCTTTTGGAGTGCTTCTCAGCACTAAGACAACCAAGTACCTTCAATTGAGCCTTGCCTTTAATTGAATCAAGAGTCTTTGATGACCTGCTTAAGTCACAAGAAAGCCTAAATCACATGAGTTTGAGTCACACATTGTTGTGACACCCTCTGACCTTGAAGAAGTGTATATATACTCTGAGGTTAGTATTTTGCTTGGGGCTCACTCACTGGAAGAGGTTCCTGTGATTTGGCCAGGTGAGACTCTGGGTAGCTGTTAAGGAGCCCCCCAGCTTTGAAAATCCAGATGTTGGTGCTTCTCTCTGGTAACTATGTATGTATTGCTATGAACAGACAGTTAGAAGCCCTGTCTGCTGATTTGTGTTATTTGCCCTGTTTATATAATTTCTGCTTATAATTTCTATTTGTGTTTTCTCTGAAGTTCAGAGTGCTGACTTTTCCCCCTGAACTAAGTGAATGATATATGTATGTTTAATTACAGTAAGATTGTGAACCTCTTAAAGTTGCTTTCCTTAGAAAAGCAGATCAAAGAACTTGTGCTAGCAGCCCTCCTGTGTGCTGTTGTTGTTGGTCTTACACCTCCCCAGCAGCTGCTAGCAGCATTGTTGTTACAATCCATTTATACTTCCTCTTTTACATAATAACACTCTCGAATGTTTGCCTTGCCCATGGTAGAAACCCAATAAAAGGAAGGGAAGGAGGAAGGGAGGATGGATTTGTGATAGCCATTAACATTTTGCCTAACATAGGTAACTCTTTAAGTCAGCTGAATCGCTAGTAGTTGAAAGCTGATGTCATTCTTTTTATTGTCTATTTACACATTTAAAGTAGAAATCTAAAAAATTAATGGTATATATAAATGTTGTTAAATTGTGCTGAATCAGATTCAAACTGGAAAAGCTTTTGACTTTATATGTAAGTATTTTGAGCTCCTGAAAGGTAAATAGGTCCCTCTCTTCAGTGTCTAGCTGTAACAGCACCCAAAGAAATAGTCATAATCCCTGTATAAGCATTTCCAAGTACTCTTGACAGAGGTCTGTAACTTGATCAAACTACCAGTTTTCCTTAGATCAGACCATCTACTCTAGCCAAGAAAGCCTAGATGACTTTACTACATATTTGTCCTCTCTTCAGTCTTCTACACAGTGATAGTTCATTATTTAACTAAACATATTAAATGACAAATACAAAAACAAAAAACCACCCTGGTGATAGCACAATTAATAATGACGATGATAATAGCTTATTTTTAGCTAGTACTTTAAGGCTTATTTGATCCTTACAACAATCTTGCAAAATTAAGAAATGCAAGTATCATTACCTCCATTTTATAAATGAAGAAACAAGGTTCAAGGATAACAATGACTCATCCATACTCATATGGCTGACTAATAGTGGAGCCAGGTCTTCTAATTCCAGTTTCAGGATTTGTTCTGTTTCACTATGCTTCCTCTATTTAAATTAAATCTGTAAATTCTCGAATGACTAAAGAACTTTTTAAAAAAAAATGTATTTCATACATTACTACAAGCTTACAGGATCACTGGAAGTTAAGAATCATTCTGGTGCAGAGATGATTAAATTATTCAATTTGAAGATGGATATGCCTTTAAAAAAAATGTAGAATCAAACACAACATCTGTTAATAAAACAACTTCACTATGCAGATTATATAGGCCCATAAATAGTCACTGATTGAAGAGAAAGGTTCGCAGTTTCCAAGGAATTGCAGGTGATATATGCAATTAAAATAAGTAATTCAGTGATGAAGAAGTTTTTTTTAATTAATTATCTAAGAACTACAGAATATAGTAGTCTTATTAAGCACTTCTAAATACTATTAAGCACTATAAATTCTGTGACATTTTCTCTAGGACCTTTATTGGCAATTTGTTTTACAACCATCTAAGAGAGACAGCATGAGACACTGCATAGAAGGCTGGCGTTGGAGGTGGGAAGACAGGGATTCAAGTTCTGACTTGTGTTTACTAGCAGGATGACCATGGGCAAGCCACTTAACTTCCCAGTGTCCCAGAGAACTCTCTTGAAACTGTAAATTAGAGAAGAGGTGATAAGGTGCATTAATATAAGGAGTTTCCACACCAGGAGTTCTCTCTACAGAAGAAGTAACAGTTCTTTACAATAATAATAATAGCAATAAAATGTGCACTTAGCAAAGTGCCTGGCACATAGTAGGTACTTAATAAATGTTTATTGACTCACTGTTTATGTCTTATCTTTTTGTTAGACTTTAACCTAGGCAAGAAATGAATCTTGTCTAAACTTTGTATCTCTCTCTGGATGGATTTAGCTTGATGCCTTAAACACAGAAGAAAACTTAAGAAAATGTTACTGAATGAATAAATGGGTGCATGAATGACTTTCTAGTTTTGAGGATGCTGGGCTGATGGCTTTTACTTTCTATTGGTGTGACTGCAAATTGGGACAGACTGGGACCAAATGTCCCAGACTGTCCCAAACCAAATTTCCATACTGTACATGGGAAAGTTTACCCTGTTGTTGCTTTTGTTTAGTTCATGGCTAGAGGTATCTGCAGAGCCTTTTAGGCTGTGTCTGCCTGACTGCAACACAGTTGGTTGAAAAAGGAAACATTCAGTCAAGTATCGATGTACTCTGCTCCATGTTGTCAACTTGTTCAGTTGTTTTCAGTCATGTCAGACCTCGTTTAGTGTTTTCTTGTCAAAGATATTTTGAGTGGTTTGCCATTTCCTTCTCCACCTCATTTGACAGATGAGGAAACTGAGGCAAACAAGGTTAATTAACTTGACCAAGGTCACATAGCTAATCAGTATCTGAGGCCAGATTTGAACTCAGAGGCGTTTTCCTGCCAGGCACTCTGTCCACTATACTACTGAAATGCAAGTTGTCAGCTTGATATGTTGTCAATGATTTGACTAACTTATTGTCTGGGCCTCATATGTCTGGTCTGAAGTCTTTACCTAAAAAGAACTTTTCGAACCTATGCTGGTTACATGTGTGTATGCATGTAAATTTTGTATGTATGTGTGTGTATATATGCATACACACATTTATATACATTGCATGCATATAATATATACAGTAGCTAGTACTTATATAGTGCTTTAAGGTTTGAAAAGCACTTTACATATATCATTTAATCTTCACGATGACTGTTAGGTAGGAGCTATTATTATACCCATTTACAGATAAGAAAACTGAGGGTTAAGAAAAAGAGGTTAAGTGACTTACCCAAGGACACACAGCAACTAAGTGTCTGAGGTAGAATTTGAACTCAGGTCTTCCTTACTTCAAGATGATGGTCAAGAATCATTATCTGTGGGGCAGCTAGGTGGTACAGTGAGTAAAGCACAGGCCCTGGAGTCAGGAAGACCTGAGTTCAAATTTGACCTCAGACACTTGACACACTTCTTAGCTATGTGACCTTGGGCAAGTCGCTTAACCCCAATTGCCCTGACTTCCCTGCTCTAAATTTTTTTTTAAAGAATAATTAGCTATATTTCTCAGAGAAAAATATGTCCTTTTTATACTCATTTGTCTCCTGTACCTCCTCAGGGAGCCTTTACAGTCAGTCAGTTTATAGAATCAGTCAATGAGCATTTATTAAGTCTACTATGTGCCAAGCCCTGTGCTAAGCGGTGGAGATACAAAAAGAGGCAAAAAACAGTCCCTGCCCTCAAGAAGCTCATATTCTAATGAACATCATTGAATTACTGAATCTCAGAGTTGAAAATAATGTTGGAGGCCACCTGCACATAAAGAGGAATCCCTCCACAGCGTAACCAGCAGTCACCATCTGGCTTTTGCTTGAAGATCTCCAGAGAGGTGGGAAGGCAGAAAGTCACCTTCTTTGGAGGCATCCTAGTCCACTTGTGGATAATTTGAATTGTTCCTTACTTAGAGCCTCATCTATCATATCCATCATTCCCATCTACTTTTCTGGCTATCTTAAAAATAAGTAGGATTTAGATAGAGAGGCTTGAGGAAAAAAGAGGGTTTCCAGGACAGGGAAATAAGATGAATTGGTCTGTAGCTGGAATAAATATGTTTCCTAGTACTTGTCTTTGAAATGGCAATAGTTAATCAATAGGGCAACTATGTGGTATCTGGGGCCTGGAGTCAGAAGGAGCTGAGTTAAAATCAGGCCTCAGATACTTACTAGCAGTGTGACCCTGGGCAAGTCACTTAACCCTGTTTCCCTTACTTTCCTCATCTGTAAAATAAGCTGGAGAAGGAAATGACAAACCACTCCTGCATCTTTGCCTAGAAAACCCCAAATGGGGTCGCAAAGAGTAGGACATGACTGAAATGAATGAAGAACAATGTATTAAGGAAATCCACAGTACTCACATCATAACTTATCCTAGACAGTCTTCAACAATTTAGTGCAATTCATTTTTTAAACATTATGTTAGACGTTGAACATTTCTATTACTGTCATGTAACTTTTTCTCTTTCATTTCTATACTTATTTATTTTAATGTTTAAACTCACATTAGATTTTATGAGCTGTTGAACAGTAGCAAATTATTTCTCTCACAGAGCTATAACCACATATTACCAAAAGAGTACAAATAATATAATGGAACTCAATGATACGCCACCATTTTATCAATTATGTAATAAAAACCAATTATCACATATCCAAATATTACAAGTTACCTAACTCAAAAGGCATGCAAAGTACTGAGGTCTGCTCAATTCATATCAGCAACCCATTCCTCCCCCCTCCCCACTGCTACCCAAGAGGGGAAGAGTGAAGAAAGAGATGAAAAAAACCAAATCATTTCTGACAAAAGTTGATACACAACTTCCAACAGGTACATTAAAACAAATCACAAGCTTTTCAGAAATGATATGGCTAAGAATTGTTTTGACTACAACAATAAAACATCTTTAACTTTTAAAAAAAATACTTACTAAAGTAACAATCATATGCACACTGAAAGGCAATTGCTACATAGGCCTTTTCTTTAATACTGAAAGAAAGAAAAAAAACACAGTGTCCAGATTATTCTCTGAAGTTTACAGGATGTGCTGAGTGTTTTGATACCTACTCTCTCTAAATTTCTTATTTGCTGATAAGATTCTGTTATTGGGGAAAAGATTTGAATAGGATTTGGAACTCAGCACCTCATAACTTCAGGAAAGTCCAGTTGATGGAAGTGATAAACAAGAAATTCCACTGGCTGAATAGCAAGAATCTTTTACTGTGTCCAGAAACGTTATTAGCAAACAAAAGACAAAAGTTGCACTTCTGCCAAGCTATGCCAAGCCTATCATATGATGTGCTGGGGGCCTGGCCAATAGAGCCTCACCTTCATAGTATGTACAGTGTGCTTTACCTATGACCAGCCCATGTGGAAGAGGCTGGAGAACTTGCTTCTGGAAAGGCTTGAAGATGTATAATGGAAGGGGAAGGAAATAAACATTTATGAATCATCTACTATATGCCAGATACTTTACTAAGTACTTGACAAATAGTGCGTTATTTGATACTCACAACACTGGAAGGTAGGCACTATTAAAATCCACATTTTGCCATTGAGGAAACTGAGACAAACAGAGGTTATGATTTCTCCAGGGTCACACACCTAGGAAATGTCTGAAGCTGAATTTGAACCCAGGTCTTTCTGACTCCAGGACAAGCAGCACTACCTAGCTGTCCTGATTCCTTATTTAGAGCATGGATAGATATTTTCTAACTCATTCCACTTACAGAACCCTAGTAAGGGCAGTTGGGTGGTGTAGTGCCTCAGTCGGGAAACCAGAGTTCAAATTCAAACTTCCTAGCTGTGTGTCCCTGGGCAAGTCACTTATATTCTGTCTGTCTCAGTTTCTTCATCTGTAAAACGAGGCCAATAATGGGATCTACCTCCTAGGGTTGTTGCGAAAATTAAATAAGATAACTGTAAAGTGCCTGGCACGTAGTTAGCATTACACAAATGTTATTATTATAACTAGCAGTGTGATGAAGAGATGAATTGTTGTATTGATTGGCTGCCAAACTGGAATTGGGCTGCATTCAGAAAGATGCTAACTGGCCAAGGCAAGGCTTTCCTTGTTCTTTCAGGCTAATTGTACTCAAACGAAGAGCCAGGACTGCCTAAAGTCCTCAAAGAGGAAGAAGACACAGACCTTTATTTTCCTTCTGGGGCTGCTATCATGTGGCCTGTAATATAATGTGGCCTGTTACATAATCCTGTAACTGCTGCGGTCTTTGTTTTGTCTATTTTTCTCCTGCTTTTAATTAAAGTACCAAAGATGGCTATGACCTTGTGAGCTTCCAAAGATCGAAATGATGAGTCACCAGAGTTCAGGGAACCAGAATCCATTCCAGATTTTATGGCCATCCCTGAAAATAGAAGTGCCAAGCAACCTGTTTGGGTCAGTATAGACTAAAGACAGCCTAGAGGATTGTGATTCATCCATCCGCTAGGCTTTATTTGGAAGTGAACTCAGTGGGGTGAATGTTTGTAGCAGCTGAGTTACATTTAAGACACAGGTGATATAGGCGCATGCCCCCTAGGTGTTGGGGAGAAAACATTGGTACTTCTGTTCTTGCTGTATCTTCACATTAAATACCCCTTTGTAAAAGCTCATTGATTTTAACTGGTTAAATGAAACTGGAGCACTAATCATTGGTGGTTTACATTGAGGAGAACACACCAGAATAAGGGTTTGAATCGATAACATTGAGAAAAATACACCCTTCCTTCCCCTTGCCCCTCAGAAGGGCCTCTACAATCATAAGGGGAACATGTAGCCTTTTTTTTGGGGGGGGGGGACTTGACTCATCAGTAAGAGTAGGAACGGGGGAGAGGAACCTCAGATTCTATAATGGCTACACAAACAGATGTGTGCTTCCCTGGGGTGGTCACTATAGTACAGTAATCAGCACCCACACTGTGTCATACTTCTCACCTACGTCTGTTAAAAACAACACCACTTCTCTCTGTTTTGGCTTGCTCATTCTAACTTTCTCACACTAACAGATTAGGGTCCCCAGAAACATGTACCACATCACTATTACATTCAGACTCTCTAGGGTCCTAAGGGTAACATTTTGGATGGGAAATACAGTTCTACTTAGCCCTCTGGCACTTGAGCTCTTATCCAATATGTTTTTATCTAAATAACCAACCATTCACAAGATAACACAACCACACAGCGAATGATTTTTGGTCAGTCGTTTCAATCGTGTCCAACGCTTCATGACCCTATTTGGGGTTTCTCTTGGCAAAGACACTGAAGTGGTTTGCCATTTCCTTCTCAAGCTCATTTTACAGACGAAGAAACTGAAGCAAACAGAATTAAGTGACTTGCCCAGGGTCACATAGCTAGTAAGTGTCCGGGGCCAAATTTGAACTGAGGAAAATGAGTCTTCCTGATTCCAAGCTGCCCAAAGAATAAATCAACATGTTCTAAAAGTCTTAGTGTAGTTTTAAGCTATTAAAGTTATCCAGGTATTAAAGCTTAAAGTTGCACAAGAACTTTAGGGACAACCTTTATTTACATATCAAAACCCTCACAATGACACTTTTGGATCTTAAACATAACCATTTACTTAACAATAAAGCACAAAAATTATTACAAAGACTAATATGACAAAGCAAACATACAAGTAAAAATACATTAAAATACAGATACAAAACCAGATAATACTCTCCAACCAATTCATTCAGTATCTATGGTAAATAAAGAGTAGGCACACATTTACAGGCACCTGTCAGGAGCCTGGGAGGGAAACACATGAAGAAGGAAAATTCATGTGCTTAGAGTAGCTTACCACTTGTGTTGGTAAGCAAAATGGGCTCTTAGCACTCAGTTCAACTAAATGCCCTTGGAGAGTTTGGCCTTTGTTTCCTTGATTAGATTTGGGTGTCCTTGGTGCCTCCTTGCCTCAGGGGAGGGCTTAGTTTAGACATGAGTTTGAGTGACATGTCTGGGACAGCAGAGGCTTTTAGACCACGTGGATTTAAGTTGCCTCTTTGTGACGATTCTAGGTCACATGGGTGAGTCGCATGTGTGACTCACCCCTGATGCTGAAAAAGATGTAAAACCAGGGTTGGCTTTCTCTTCTCTGGAGCTCTTTCCCACAGCAGTGGTGGCGCAAGTGACTCTGGGCCAGCCCTTGTTCTGAGTTCCCGGGCTGAACCTAGATGTTGGTGACTATGAATTGTATTGGGTCTGTCTGTTTGTAATTTGTTTAGGGCTCTGACTTGTGCTGGTGTGCTGATGCAGAGACTCCAGGCAGCTTGTAACCCAGATGCTGAGACTTTGTTAAACTCTGGCAACTATGTATTGGGATTTGAATCAGACAAGGTCTGTCTGTTGATGTTTGTAATTTGTTTGTTCAGGGTGCTGGCTTTTTCCGCTTAACTAAGTGAATGATATTTGTATGTTGAATTAAAGTAAGCTTGTCAACCCCTTCACGTAGCTTTCCTTAGTTAAGCAGATCAAAAGAACCTGTGCTTTTGCAACGTGCAGGTAGCGTTCTTGTTGCTGGGCTGTCACCCCCACAACAGCTGCTAGCTGGATTGTTGAAACACCACTCTGGACTGCAGCGCTCAACACTACTGTTCCACTCAAGATCATATGTACCACACAAAACTAGTTCTTTGCTCACTGCTTGAGTGTTAATCCACATAGCTCTTCAGCTGCTTTGGTATCCTGGTTGTGTAGCTTAAAGAATCAACCTGAACTGACAAATAGAAATAAGTATAGAATAATTTTACACATATACACACACCCCAATTTGTGTCTAATGGTAGCCACATTAGGGCAGGGTGGGAGAAGGGTAGAAAAGAAAAGAAGAAAAAAGAAATTTACACGATAATTTTGTTGTATATTGTTGAATAGCAAGTGGTGCATAGTAAATTTGCAGTTTTGTGTACAGTTGTCTTTTTTTATTGTGCTATGTTATGAAAATGCTTGTTTTAGTCCATAAATATGTATTAATGTAATAAAAAAAGAAAAAAGTCAACCTGAGCTCTATTTGAGTGTAGTATTTACAAACTCTTTCATTACCCATCATCCTTAAAAGAACATTTAGAAAGTTTACCTCTTAGAGTGAATAACAATTCTCTTTAAGAACTACAAAGCTCACCAAAACATCTATTTCTGGGCTATCCAGAACAACTCATCCATCCGTGGATGTTGTGCTGTCCAATCAGAAGAAAGCCTATAGAATACAGGTCAGGTTGGTTCCTTAAAGCAACTCACCAGGATACCAGAGAAGCTTCATAGTCCCCTCTGCTTTTCCTTCCCCTAGCCAAATGTGATGGTAATAGAAAGCAACAAGCCATTATGTAAAGCTTCCACCTTCCACCAATTCTAGGTGGTGCTAAAGGGCAACATATATCATAGGAGCTCTTGGCCAGTGGGGGGTGGGGGATGGCATCTAATCACTCACTGACCAATCAGGAGTCATTGAGCTGAAGCTTTCCGTGGGCTACCTGCTTCTAACTGATAACAGTTTTGAAAGAGTATTTTTTTCAGCCCCTCTGCTATGTCTTTGAGGTTTGGGGGGAGAGGGAGTTTGGTGGAAGGGGTGGAGTTTCCCCCTCCATTCCTCGGTGTTATCTTGTTCTTATCCATTCTACCTCAATGACTTTCTGTCTATGATTCATCTTTCACTTAAAAAGTCGCAACGCCTCAAATTTCTCCTTTGGGAGTCAATAATCCTTTTAAAATCATTAGGCAGTCTCTAAATGTTTATGTGATTCTTTTAAAAAATGTTTTATCCTTTTTTGACATAAAACACTACATACAAATTAGCTATGATACCTGTCATATTTACAGATCTGAAGTGTTCAATATGGTCTTCTATTTCTTTGGTGTGATTTAAACTGTTTCTCTATATTTATATTTCTCTAGTTTTTAATAAGTAAAAGATCTTTCTCTGCTTCTTTATAAAATTAGACTATTCTCCCATGAGCAAGGCATCACTCCTATATTGTTCACAAAGATTCACAAAGAGTCTTTATGTTTTGCACCACAGGCCTTTTCCTCTCCAAAACTATCTAAAAGCCAGTTGAAAGCTGTGTTTCTTCAAACATATATATTAGTGCATTTTAAAAGGATATTCTTTTTCTAATCCTATTGGGTATCCAAATGTTCATTCACAACAGTGGCAATATCTCACATCCTTTGATGATATAAATCCCTCCTTTACCCCCCCCCCAAAAAAAGATTCTGTCCCTTTCAATAACTACACTGCTCCATTTATTTTAAAAAGGCAGAGTACCTTCATACTACAAAAGCTTCATTAGATTTGTTCATCAAGCCTACACATTGGTTAAAATGAACAATTTTGTCCTAGATTTTTTCCTCTAATTTCTGTTTCCAAGGCAATAATATAGTTAGGCAGTCCAGCTTTACTGAATACAACGTCTTTCTGTGTTCTTGTGAGTCTTTACATATAGCAGCACTTTAGGAGGATACTTTTCCAAACAAAGGCTCCCAGACATTTTTGTCCTAAGTCTTATATACTGCATTATACTTCATACTTCCTTCAATTAACACAAGGGCAAAGATCAGGGAGCTTACCCAGGATCTGCAGAACAGTGAACAGCAATGAAACAACCAGCTCCTTTACAACATTTATTTATCACTAAGTTTAACAAGTAATGAACAGTCTGGTTGGATTGTGGTACTCCATCATCAAAAGGCCACTTCCAGAACCTGGATGTCTTCTTTCTCCACAGAAGCCACGTCCTAAGTAGCTTCATATAACTTTAACCTTTTAATTTTCTCTATAAATTTGTTTAAGACTGCACTAGGTTGGATTGTATGCAATAAGGAAAAACTCATGTTTTTGTAGAGAATTTCCACAGGAGCCGGGTAGTTTATTTAAGTCATGTCCATTCAATTTTTTTAAACCTTCAATATGGTTACAAAAGGATTTAAAATGTTGAATACAGAAGTAACATAAAGAAATTGGTCTTCTCTATAGTCAATTTGAAATTCTTAATGCTTTAAGCATAAATGTGAGGACAATGGGAAATACAATGAACCTAATGAACCTCCAGTAATATGGAGACAAAGAAAGTCAGCTCATGGAGGTTTATTCCCATCCAGGTAAGACTCTTGTAAAATGTTTTGCCAATTTCAATTTAACATTTCATGTCCAGGTTAATGTGGTGGTGGTAGAGTATGGAGGTGGGGCAGGGGGTAGCAAGGGGAATGTCATTGGAACTCACTTAATGTTAACATTTTGCCTTTTTGCTTCTCTGTCTATCCCAGGGTATCTTTACTCCTGATTGTGCCTCTACAGGGCCCAGCAGAGTGCCTTATGCATAGCAGTTACTCAATTAGTATCTGTTGGAACAGTTAGGTGGTACAGTGGATAGAGCGCTGGCCCTGAAGTCAGGAAGACTCATTTTCCTGAGTTCAAATCTGGCCTGAAATACTAACCGTGTGACCCTGGGTGAATAATTTAACCCTGCTTGCCTCAGTTTCCTCCTCTATAAAATAAGCCAGAGAAGGAAACGGCAAATCACTCTAGTATCTTTACCGAGAAAATGGGGTCACAAAGAGTTGGACATGACTGAGCAAGAACAAAGTATTTGTTGATTGGTTGACAGCCTTTATATTACATGCTAACAGGTGAGACTATTTTAAATCTTACTTCAGTTACCTTCTCAACTCTGCTGTTCTCAACATCTGATAACAGATGTAGTGTTAAAGGATGGTAGATGGGTATAATGAACTGACAAACCTCTATCTTTTTTGACATGGACATTTCCCCATTGATCAAGAAAAGCACTAGAAACCCAAGTAGTGAATTTTTTTTGGTCAGGAAAATTCCCTTTTGGCATCAGTAGACCATGTGTGGACTCTCTGTCAAAGTACTCATTTCCTGTCCCTCAAATGGGGAGTAGCTGAACAAGTTGTGGTATATAATTGTAATGGAATAATGTTATGCTATAAGAAATGACAAGCAGAATGATTTCAGAAAAAAACCTGGAAAGATTTACATGACCTGATGCACAGTGAAGTGAACAGAACCAGGAGGACATTGTGAACAGTAAAAGCAATATTTCATGATGATCAAATGGAAATGACTTAGCTATCGTCAGAAATACAGTGATTCAAGACTCAGGATGGAAAAAAATGTTATCTACTGCCAGAGAAAGAACTTATGGAATCTGAATGCAGATCAAAGCATATTATTTTTTACTTTATTTTTTTTCATAGCTTTCTTTGGTTTATATTATCTTTCACAACATGATTGATATGGAAACGCGTTTTGCATGATTGCACATGTATAACCTATGCCAAATTGCTTACCATCTCAGGGAGGGGTTAGGGGAGGGAGGGAGGGAAAGAATTTGGAACTCAAAACTTAAAAAAAAAAAAAATGTTAAAAATTGTTTTTACAGGTAATTGGGGAAAAAATAAAATGTATAAAAAAGATATGAGCAAATCATACATACTAAAGATGTGCAGCTTCATACACAATATTTTTGTTTTATTATATATTAAAATGTCCATTTTATTTGGTGTTTGTTGCTCAGAATAAAAATATATTTAAAAAAAAATCCTCCCTTCCTTTAAACATCTCTATCTCTATGAAAAACTAAGATATTTATTGAAAAATATTTTGACTTGTACCACTTGGAATTATGAAAACAGCACAAAGTAGTTCATAGGAATAAAAAAACACTTTAGGAAACAAAAGATTTATGACTTTAATAAGGCCTGAATCCCAGGATTTAGTGCCAAACTGGGTTTTAGCAAACAAGGCCAGCTCCCAAAGCAAGTTATTTAAAAGGGAGAAAATATCAAAACTTAATTCTTCAAAGAGCTCCCAGTTTTCTTGGGGCATACTTAATGATTTATAAGTGAAATCAATTTCTTCTTCTGCCCTACTAGTATTATATCATACTGTTTGACAGTGCCCAAGAAAAACAATATGAATGTTTTCTTCCAGTTTTCTGATTTTCCCATTCAAATAACCTCTAAACCCCTTTACTTCCCAGGATACAGAGAATCAATTAACAAGCTTTTGTTAATCACTTACTCTGCGCCAGGAAGTGGGCTAAGTTTTGATATACCAGGAAAAAGCAAAAGCAAAAAGCCAGTCCCTGCCCTGAAGGAGTTTCCATTCTGTCGGAAGAGATGACATATGAAAGTCAGAGCATATGAGATACAGAGTAATTAGAAAGTAACCTTTAGGGAATGACAGTAGCAGCAGAAGGGACAAGGAAAGGTCTCCTGGAGAAAGCAAGTCGAGCTGAATTTCAAAGGATGCCAAGGATTCTAAGTGTTTGAAGTTGGTGGGGACAGGAGATAAACAGGGGGATGGTGCTGGAGCCAGCTGAAACCAAAGTCCAATGATAAAATTCTCAGTGGGAGCATTGACCCCTTAAAAATGCACCTCAGAAATCAGCAAATGAAGGCTTGATTTATTGTTTTGTTGTCTAGACTTAAGAAAGTGATAGAGAAATGTTAATGATGCAGATTAAATTTTAAAATGTGCTGTGCATCCTTTTGTTTTTCTTAGAGAACCAATTGTTAAACATTTGTCAGGGCATTCCCAAGATAGCGAGTTGACAGAAAAAAATTGCAAATACAATACCAAATGTAATATGGACTGCCAGCCACTCCCTTACATGATCCCAGTAATGTCCTTATGTTCCTACTTTTAAGATATTTACTCTTGATTAGGTTGAGCTGAACCACACCCTAAGTCCCCCCTCCCAGAGATTTTACCTTATAAAGGAACCTAGCTTAAGCTGGATCTCAGCTTCTAATGTTTTTGCCCCCTTCCCTTGGGATCACTGGCATGAAGGGCAAAACAGCCAGAATGAAGGGGTTTTCCTTGCCCACATTGCCAAGGGCCACTGGGGTCTCATGACCAGGCCTTGCTACCTCCATACCTCCTCCTCCTCCTCTCTTCCTAAAAGGTATAAGAAGCTTTTGAATGGGTCTTGGAGTTGGGAAATCCATTGTGCTCTGCATTCATGGTATATCCCCCAGGTTGGCAGGTTTGCTACCCTGTTATCTCAATTAAAGATGCTTTATTCCTCAACTTATGGCTCTGATTTATTTCAGGACTTGACAATGTTATGAACAAGAAACAGTCAGTATTCTGAACCATCAAGTTCGTGAAGGGGAGTAGAATGTGAAAAGATTACAAAAATAGAAAGAGGCCAAGTTGTGAGGCACTTTAAGTGCCAAAGGACACCACCCAGAAAAGAGAGAGAGGGAGAGACAGACAGATAGACACAGAGACAGACAGACAGAGGCAGAGAGAGAGAGGCAGAGAGAGAGAGACACACAGAGAGAGAGAGAGAGAGAAAGGGAGAGAGAGAGAGAGAGGGAGAGGGGGAGGGAGGAAGAGAGAAAGGAGTGAGGAAGAGAGAGAGATGACAAAGTGAGGGTTTCAAACTCCTCTGAACTATGCAGTAGTTTGGAAGTTCCCCATGGTTTTACTGGCATCAGGGAATCATGTTGTTGTTCTCTGGAAGTGGGATAAAAATGAATTAATCCATTGGGGCTTTCATTGGAACAACAATACAGCTGAAGCAAAAATGTGGTGAATTATAGATTCTCAGGACTGGACCAGGACCTTAGAGATCATCAAATACAACCAGAGATATTCTAGTAAGTGCTTAACAACTGGCCTTCCAGGGGAAAAAAAAAGTACTCATGACACAATGAATCTGCATCATTAATATTTTCTCCATAACATTCTTAAGTCTAGACAATCAACAAAATAACAAATAAAGCTCTAATTTGTAGTGTTTGCTGATTTCTGAGATACAAATGCTCACAGTGAAAATTTAACAATCTATTCTCCAGTTTAAGCTGGGTTCAACAGACCCTTGAGCACAACCCATACATTCCTGACAAGTGGGCAGCACCTAACAGTGTTATTACTTTCCATGGTCAGGGCCACTCGCATGACCTAGGACAGTACCATGAAAAAGACAATTATACACCCTTTGGAATTATCCACTCATTTACATTTCAGGCATCTATTTCTCTTAGTAGTACCATTCAGTAAAAACTAGCTCAAGAAATGTGGAATCCAGAATGTAGATTTGGGCTGTACTTATACATGCAAACATTCAAGCATAAGGGGAGGAAAGTTCCAATAAAGAGAAGGCTAGAGCTTCAACCACAGGTACTTCTGTGACTTTGAGCAAGGTCACACATTTGAGACCTTAGCTTCTTCATCTATAAAATGAAATGGTTTGACTAGATGATCCCTGACATCCTTTCTAGCTCTCAATCTGTGCCCTTACTGTGTAGCAGCACAAAGCCAGTCTGTTACTGGCATTTTCATGTCCAAGAAAGGAATTTTGGCCAGGAAGGTAAACAGTGACCTTGCCCTCTTAGCTTAGTTTTTGGCCTTGCACAGATTAATTTGTATACCAGTCCTAAGAGGATCTTGGGAGCAAATTAGATTTCATAGCTCAGCTTCCACTCAGTTCCTATGGGTTTAATTTGGCTGAACTGCCTAAAATGGGTTTTGGAAGCATGGAATCTCCATGAGGAATTAAATGAATTTCTAACCCTAAGACAGATAGTTGCTTATGACAAATGACTATGATAGAGTCCTAGACAAAGGCAGGTAAAAGAATAGGTTTAACATTAGGCTAGGGACACTTTGCCTGCCTTTTGCCTAGCAGCCTTTGGCTGAGTATGATGACGTATAACCTCAGATATTATCAAAATAGTGTCAGCCCAACCTTCTCTGTTAGAGACTTTTTAGTCGCTATATGAGAGTCAGGATGACAAGCAGGTATCCCAAAGAAACTGACTGGGAAACAAGCAATAGACACAGGGCAGTCAGGAGGAACAGAAATGCAATTCCTAGTAAGGACAGAAGAGGATAATACCCAGACAGGTCCAGTGTGAGAAGAAAATGCACTCACTCACCAGAAGACATATACAGCTGTCCAGCAACTACAAGTTGCCCTTCCATGTGCATTCCCAGGACGTGTATTCCTTGTGTGTGTCGCCCTTACGTAAGTATCCTGACCACAAACATTCCAAAGTGTGCACCTCTAGGCACATGTGTCTTGACCCTTCCATGTGTGTCCTTCCATGTATACATGTTGACTACACATGCCCCATACATCTGTCCTCCCTAGGTCTGTCTATTCTTCCCTTTAATATATGTGTACTTGTGAGAAAGTGAGCCCTATGTTTATGGGGGAGTGTTTTATTGCTCCTTTTTAGTTTATTTTTACTAAGTCTTTGCTTTGAACTAATTATGTTCTCTGGATGAAGAGTAAAAATAAGACTATCTATTATTAGATGGTATCCCAGATGTTCTTTTGTTTGTTGGCTTGTTTTATGATATTGTCTGTGATATTGTGAAATTTCCTGGAGACCTTCAGACATGGATACTATAAGCAATTCATCTCTGTCCTTGACATACTGATGAAGACAAGTCCCTGTCTCACAAAGAAGCAAAGCTTACTTTTAAAGGGATAAGGCCCCCATAGCCCTTCTTTAAGGAGAAGGGCCAAATCAAGAGTCCTCCTATTTATTTTTAGATGTCAGAAGGCTACAGCCACCATCGCGGCTCTCCTAGGACTGGTTATCATGGGTGCCATCACATGAGTCCTTCTGAACCACCTTCTATGCCATGCCTTACAAACCTTATGGATTCTGGCTGCCAATGTCCTTGTTTCTCATTTGGTCCATGCTATTGCTATGACTTGTGATACTCTCACCTACTTTATGACTCTGCCCCTGACTGTTCCTATGCTACTGAGACAGATGGGTAGCACTGTGGTAGAGCGTTGAACCTGGACATAGGAAAGATGGAGGTTTGAATCCTGCTTCACACGCTTACTAATCGTGTGACTCAGGCCAAGTCATTTAACCTCTTTCAATCTCAGTTTATTCATCTGTAAAATAAGGAAAATAATAGCACCTGCTTCGTGGGATTGTTGGGACAATCAAATGAAATGCCATATGTAAAATGCTTTGCAAACCTTAAAGTGCTATATAAATGTCAGCTAATAACAGCAATAATAAACCTTGCAGACCCAGCTTATTTACTACTATCTGAACCCGTATGTATGTCTTCAACCTTTCTGAATGTGCTACTGTATGTTCCTTTAAGTCTATACCATATCAGTTACTAAGAATCCTACTTGTTCCACATGATACAAACGTGTTCTGGGGGAAAAAGGGCTGAATTCTATCAGTACTCCACTGTGATCCTCAGGCTCACTACCTCCTTTCCAACAACTTTCCAAGAATCTTCACACACACACACATACAACTGAGAAAAAAAGCAAGGTTACCTATGTCGAAGTCCTGAAAAAAACCTTTTCTATTGCTTTTTTGACTGAAATACTTAAAAATTACACAATTCTTTTTTTATTGCCTCACAGGTAAACAAGTGAATCCATAAAGAAAAATGATTTTAATTTGTTACCCTACATTTTCCCATTTGGGTCTCCATCTTATTTTCATTCCTTGTAGAATCTGAATCTGTAGCGTCTGTACAAAGATGAATCTCAAAAACAATAAGCAGCTGGTCTGTTTCATTCACACAGTTGGGAGGTTTCTCTGAGTAGGTGCTATTAATAGATGCAAATACCTCTGGTTATTTAAGTAATGCAATGAAGTGTCTAAATGCCTTTGAAAGAATGACTTAGGAAACTGAAACATTTTTACTACTACTATACGATTATCATTATTATTATGTATGCACATCCTAATAATAATGTCTTTGTAAAAAGCAACTATGGCAAGCTAATGGTCCCTCTAGACAAGTGAACTTTTTCACCAATCACATCTGTCAGAGTCATGAAATTAACAATGTGAAAACCATGTCGAAATGCAATGCATTGGTTTGTGAAATTGGCTGTGAGTCTAAGTGTGGTTGTATTCATTACATTTACACTGGGAGTTATTTAGAAGAATGGGGCATGAGCTAATTTTATAGAAAAAAGCCTGAAAGAAAAAAAAAGGCCCCTGAGGAAAAGCCTGGACAAAGGAGATAAGGGAGTGCTATCTAGGGTTTTGTTCAGATCTCTATGACTTGTGACCTATTAATATTATAAAAGCATGTAGAGTTGGACAGTAGAAGGAATTGGGGAGCCATGGGAGTGAGCAAGCAGATGGAGGGTTAGAAGATGTCACAGGGACTTTGCCAGTTTTCTCTCATCAATAAGTGTAATTCAGATGAAGCTCACAAGTGAAATATTGAAATCAAGAAGTCTTTATATTATTGTGCAATTTCTAAGTTATGCCAGTGAATCCCATCTTTTACTCCCTCTTCCACAGAAGTATACAGGTGAGGGATACTGGTCAGGCTCTCCTCTCCACTTCCCCTGTTCAGAAGAGTTTATGTGACATCCAAAGGTTTCTTGATCTTTGAAATTTTGTAAAGTAAATTCCCTTGTGGACAAATTTTGTTTGTTGTCTTTATTCAGATTGTTGTTCATCCTTCATTTCAAAGAGAACCAATGACATCATGGGGTGATGTCTTGATTCCAGCATGAATTGGATTAAATGAGACAGAGTCACACAAAGTCATCAGCCTCACTCTCTCTTCCAGAGTCATCAAAGTCCAGTGGCATAACATAGGTCAAGACACCTGGCGATGTCTCAGGATGCAGTGGATGACCTTGGAGTCTTCCATGTCAGACCAATCTCTAAGCACTCCACAGCACCTGCTTTAGCTGTCTTCACAGCCATTGTGACAAATTGCTCTTATCCACCCATTCATTCATTCTTCTGGAGGAAGTCTTCACATGCTTGTGGTTCCAAGAAGCTGTAGCATGCACAGCCAGCCACATCCTGGTAAAACTGTCTTGGCAAATGGGCTAAACCAAGAGGCCTCAAACCTCTGTGGGTGAGTGGGGGGACATCTACTCCAAGCATGTGAAAACTTCCCTTTATTCAGATATGCTCAAAAGAGACTCCCCTATTTGGGGTCAAGCTGAGGACAGTTACTAGAAAGAATCTCTCCCAATAGAAGAATGAGGGAGATATCTGGAAAAGAATGGCTCTACCCACAGGAGGGGTGGGGGCCATCCAAGAGCAGCTTCTAGTTTTCTTCTTCAGCTAAACACATATATAATTATATCCTGTGGTTGGAGAACCAAATCTTCCCCTCTTACACTAGTGAAATGCTAAACCTTAACTTTCTACCCATATAAAAAGAGAAAATAAAAATTTCTGATCAACATGTTAAAAATGTTTACCAATATTATAAAATTAAATGTATCTATTTTAGTAACTGTTTTTGTTAAGGGAAATCATTTGATTTAGTTGAATGGGGAGAGAAGGGGCAGAAGTGTGGCTTAAAAAATGGAAATTGTACATCAAATAATACAATACTTTTTTTTTCTTTTTAGTATATTAACAACAATGATTTGGTATAATTGAAAAGACTAAATTCCAATCAATGGGGAAAGACTTCTGATTTGTACCCGGTTCTTAAATTTTAAAACATATTTTCATAATTTAAAATACTCCTACTTTAACTTTGTACTTTTTCCCATCACTTTCCTTTGTCTCTCTGTCATCTTTTTTTAAAAGTAAAACTCAGATAGACAAGTTAATATCTGTTCAACGCTACAGAAAATATTTATAAAACAACCTGAAATTGTGGTCTTTTCTCTCCAGAAAGTTATTCAGATTTCAACATCTCACTGAGTTGTTGTGAAAATTGATAGAAAAAAATATAAAGGATGGGGAGATGAGTATTTATATAGTATGTATTATGTGGCAAGCATCGTGCTAAGTACTACCAATATTTTCTCATCTGATCTTCACAACAACTCTGGGAGGTAGGTGCTGTTATCATCCCCATTTTGCAGTTGAGGTTAAGTGACTTGCCCAGGGTAAACAGCCTGTAAGGAACTGAGGTCATATTTGAACTCATGTCTTCCTGACTCCAGGCTATATACATTGCTTAATACAAAGATACCTTTTTCTTCCCTCCATATAATAGGGTATTATTTTAATATCCTGCTAGATAGTTTTCCTGCTTCAAATGTCTTCCTTCTTCAATCTATCCTCCCCAAATTTATCAAAATAATCTTCCTCAGACAAGGTCTGACTCAGCACAAGAAACCTTCAGTGTTTCCCCACTGCTTCAAAGAAAAAATAAAATTCCTCAGCCAGACATTTAAGACTCTCCACAATGTCAATCTATTAACATTTATTAATCACCTATTTATATGCCAGTCACTGTACAAGAGTGCTGAGGATACAAATACAAATAAAGTCCGAGTACTCAAGGAGTTAACAATCTAACTCGAGAAGACAATACACAAAAAGAAGCTGAAAAAGTGAAAGGGGCTGGGGAAAGGTGTCTGATTCAGGGGCATGATGGAAAATTCTAAAGAAGTCTAAAAGCAGTATAGCTGGTGGGAAATGAAACCTGTGCTGAGCCACCTCTTTAAATGGAGGCCCTAGAGCCCATGGCCCAGCTCTCTAATCAAGGAATCCAATCAGAAGAATAGAGGATACTGGTGAGAAGTGAGGACCAGGCAGATTCGATCTTGCAGCATGAGATTACTCAGAGATGAGTTTCCTGGGGAAGAAAGGCATTGGTAGAGAAGGCCAAAGAAATCCAAAAGCAGGGTAAGTTGCGGGGGTGGGGGTGGGAATGACTCCTGCCTATCTTTCTGGCTTCATTCTACATTAATTGATTACTATCACAAAAATCAATCTTCCAGCCAATTGGAAAACTACCTGTTCCCCCAACACATCCCTGCTCTCTGACAACAACTCACAATATAGAAATGTCATTAATAAGTATAGTTGGGGATTCTGAACCTCTGGAGGGGTTAAGACAAGCTCTCATTATGATAGTTGTCAACCTTACACAGAGTTTGGTTTAAGAAACACAAACAGGATTAGGTTGTATCCATTGTTTATTTCTCTCAAAGCAGGAGGCATGCATGCATGAGAGCCAGTTTAGAACTGGGCTGATTTTGGGGGTCAGGCTGCACAGTGCAGATACTCTTCCAACAGGTGCTGATGTCACCCCATCACCTCTGGACAGAGAAAACATCTCCATACCAGACCACTCCCAGCCTTGGGTTATCTAAACAAAAGAATCTGTCTCTACCCAAGCCAGAGCAAAACTCGATGGGACTTTCCTACCTTAGATTAAATTACTAGGGAGCTTGGGTGGGGGCTGGCTGACCAGGGTAAGGAAAATCGAGGCAACCTCCTCATCAGTAATGTTCTTCGGAACCTAAAGTCAGGACTTTGGAAGACGGGGGCTGGAGAAAGCTCTGGATCTCATTTTTCAGTTTCCTGTCAGCACCTTATCAATTTAATTCTCAAGATGTTCAGGAGTAATTCAGAACCAAGGTCAAGAGAGACAGAGTTTTCACAAGAGAGTACAAGCTGGAGAATTTCCAGTGTTAACTGAAGTCTAAGCAAGAAGTGAGGGGCTCAAAAGACAATGAATTTCTTAAAGAGGCAGCCAGGAGGTAGAAGTAGGAAGCTGGACCTCTGAGTCAGGAAGGTATGAGTTCAAATATGGACTCAGACACTGGCTAGCTGTGGCAAGTCACTTACTTTGCCTGCCTCAACTTACTCATCTGTAAAATGGGGATAATGATAGCACCCACCTTAAGCCAGGCTTATTGTGAGGATCAAACGAGGTAATATTTATAAAGGGTTTTGCAAACTTTAAAGCACTATATGAATACTAGTTAGTATTGTATTGTTGTTAATAATAATAATAATGAGAATAGAGATTTAGCCTTTTTATTTTTCTGATACCGTGATACAACATAGCATCAGTTACCAGTATGAGGTCATAAAGTGACCCCAGTCCATTTATCAAGAGGCCACAATGGCTAAGCTTCATTTTTAACAAGCCACCCACAACCCCTTGACAATTGTCATTGTGGTTTTAGTGTTACAGGAAAATTCTTTAACAAATATTTCACATCCCATGATGAATTTCAGACATTCAGAGATTACACTGACATAGATAGGAAGGAAAGCTACCTCCCTCACATTTCTATAGTAAAGTAGTTTGGTGTTTACGCCATATGTCATTATCTAATTTTCCTTGTGCTAGTTCATTTCCCCCACTTATATTTTAAGTAAAAAAAAAAAAAACCTTAGCTGATGAATAACTTATAAATTATAAAAATAACCTCTACACTGAAAAGCTGTAACACTGAGACCTAAGTGATTTGGAAGACAGAGTGGGTATAAGTCATTGGAAGCATCTGTAGATTATTTAAAATGATTTATTTTTAAAATTGCTTTAATATCCAATTGGTGATTTGGATCTTGGGATTCAACTGAATTTTTCTCTCCTTTCCCCAAACCCTATGGAAGTTGTTTTATGACTAAGTCTTATGTCATTATAATATTCCTAGGACAGAATCTTAATCTAGTGACTCAGAAGTTGCAAGGGAAAGAATTTCAAAGACTAACATCAGTGGTATTTGAAATATTTAATACTGAGAATCCCTTACTAAAAATAAGGACAAATAAATAACTTCACTGACTGATGAAATCCTTAGATCAAAACTGGCAAGAGCACAGAACAAATTAGAATAATTTAAAAAATCATCACGATTACTCATAATAACCTTAGCATTTGCCAACCAATTTTTCTTGTCAAAATACATTGTTTCTTATGGGGTTCACACCCTCAATTTGTAAAATTACTTTCCATGTTCCGATGCTGGCTAGGAAACACATTCCCAAACTTGTTTCTGCAGGAACAATGACAGGAAAAGAACTGGATTTGTTTGGAGGCAGGAGAGAACTGAATTCAAATCCTGCCTCTAATATTTAACAGATCTGTGACCATGGAAAAATACTATCTGTTCTCAATCTTCAGTTTCCTCATGTGTAAAATGGGGATAATAATCTCTGAAATACTAAATTCATGGCATTATTGTGAAGACCAAAGGAGATATGTACGTAAAGACTAATAAATGTCATCTTATTGTATTGGCTGGCTGGGCATCAGAAAGTCTCATAATTGAGAGAAATTTCCTCCGCCCCCTATGTCCCACCCAAGCAATATAATTCATAACTGAGTAGGAATCTCCATCCCCAACATATTCTCATGGGATCATAAATTTAGAATTAGAAGGAATCTTAATATCATATAGCTCAATTTTACAGAAGAGGAAACTGAGACCTAGAAAGGGGAAATGACACACCTAAGATCACACTAGTATTCAAACAAACATGTATCAAGCATCTAATACTACCAGGCATTATGTTAAGTGCTGGGGGTGCAAAGAAGGGTTAAAGATAATCTCTGCTCTCAAGAATCTCACAGTATAACAGGGAAGACAACATGTAAACAATTATGTGTAGTCAAACTACGTGTATAGGAAAAAATTTGCCATAATTAACAGAAGAAAAGCACTAAAATTACAGGGGTTTGGGAAAGGCTTCCTACAGAATGTGAGATTTTAGCTAGGACTTAGCCAAAGAAGTCAAGAGACAGAGATGAGGGGAGTGTCTCAGGAACAGGGGAGAGCAAAGTGAAAATGCCATCTGGAGATAAGGTATCTTATTTGAGGAATAGCAAGCAGCCAGAATTAGTGGATCTCTGAGTCTGTAAGCCATGAGGGTAAGGAGTAAAGACACTGGAAAAATAGGCAGGGGTTGGATTATAAAGGGCTTTGAATGTTAAACAAAGAATTTTATATTTGATCCTGGAGGTAATAGGGAGCCACTGTTGTTTATTAACTATGTGGGGAGGGTAGTGACATGGTCTGGTCTATGCTTTAGGACAGGCCATGTAGTTCAAACGCCAAACACACACTTGTCCAAAAGACTATTTTATGGAGAACTTGCACAATGTAACTGCTCACATGGTGATCAGAAGAAGCAGTATAAGGACACTCTCAAGGTAACTCTGAAGAACTTTAGTATTGATTATAAGACATGGGAAATGCTGGTACAGGACCATCCAAGCATGGCATGCTCGCATCAAAAAAGGCTCTGTACTCCATGAACAAAGCAGAACCCCAAAGCACAAAGGAAACACAAGCTAAGCAAATTCAGTCACCTCCCCCCTAAAATGTCATAATGAACCACCACTTGTGCCTGATTTGTTGTAGGACCTTCCAAACTCATATTGGTCAGATCATCCACAGCCAAACACACCGTACCTTGATTCCAACATTGTGACGTCATTGTTCTCCTTCAAAACTGAAGGATGAAAAACATCGAGTCACTACAGCTAGAGGCCCTATAGCTGGGCCTCCAGTCAAAACCTTGTATATTTTCTTGTGTTCACCATACAAGATGAACTTAGGTGTTTGTGAAATAAGCTACAGTTATTCATCTTTGGTTCTCTAGTGCATAATTTTTTTTTTAAATTATTACTATTTTAGATTTCCAGTTGAATAAATTTATATAAAACCTCTATTCTACCACCTTTCTACACTCGGGTCTATATTCCCCCTGAAGTTCTCCCTTTCCTGTTGCCCATGGGCTTCTGGCTGATTTTTTGGTGCATTTTAGGGGTATAAGTCATCCAATTTTTCACTGGATTTCTTGGTAAGTATTTGGCATGCTGTGAATTTCAGGTTTGTGCTGAGTAGCTCTGTGGGAAGTAGGCTGTCTATCTCCATTCATGCAGCTATCACGGCTGGAAGTCTGAAGTCTCCAATGTAGCAATTGGGGCAGAAGAAAAGAGTGTATGTAAACAATACTGTGGTAAATTCCTTTTGAAAGTAGTGAAATTGGGCCAATAGCAATCTTCAATACAAAATGCTAGAAGTTACTAATATCTATAAGGCTGAAGTCACAGTTCATTAATTCAACATAACAATTCTCTAAATAAATCTTGTGGAAGAAAAAAAAATGACCTCTATTGGTAAATAATCACTATCAGGATACTGATGGACATGCAAAGGAAGAGTTAGAGAGAGTATTGAATGATGGTGGCAGAGTGAGGGTCTGAAAGTGGCAAAGAGAAGTGAGTAATATGTTTACTCAATCTTATAGCCCAGTGTGTAGGAAGGGAATGAAAGGGGTACATCTGGATCCAATATTTTTGGGGTGGTAAAGGTGACTTACAACTTTTTAAAGGGTTGCATATATTTTTTAAAGTCACAAATACACACAATTTTAACTAGATATAAAGACAAATGATGGTTACAACAAAGAAAAGAGGCTGCTAGATTTCTTTCAAAATACAACACAGTTTAATTACTGTTATATTTTTTTACAAATGCTTATTTAAATATATTACTTAGGACCCAACATGTCCTTGGGTTTCACCCACTCATCAAACTGTTCTGCTGTGAGATATCCAAGTTCAATAGCTGTTTCTTTCAACGTTGATCCATTTTTGTGTGCTGTCTTGGCAATCTTTGCAGCCTTGTCATATCCTGAAGGAAAAAATAAAGAGGAAATAAAGAGCTGTTTCCACACAAAAAATAATGCAGCTACAAGGCATCATAAAAATGTCTATTTAAGAATGCAGCAAAGTAAATCTAAAAAATAAACACAATAACTTTTTTAATAAAGTCTTTAATAACCCACAAGTCAAATTCTATATTAACAGTGTTGCAAAGTACCAGACACTGGTGATTAGCTTCTAGATATATTTTACAATTTACAATGTGTTTTACACATATTATCTTGTATTCTCACAACAACACTGTGAGGTAGAAAATACAAATACTGCCATTCCTGTTTTAAAGATGAAGAAATTCAGGTTCATGGAAGCTTAATACACAGCTGATAAACAATGGAACCAGGACTCAGATCCATATCCAAGTTCTTGGATAAGCTGTGCCAAAAGGCCTCTCTTTCGCCTGCTTCTGTCCAAGCCTCACACTCTTAAGTTCACCCAGGGCTTTTGGAAATAATGTATTAAAAGCTGTTTTGAACAACTCTCCTCTTTTCAGTTCCCCGCAGCTTTTAAGGAAGAAATAATACCTATACTATACAAATGATTCTCACAATATAAGAAAATAAGCATTATACTAAACTCCTTTAAAAGGCAAACATAGGCTCAGATTCAATCTACCTCAGCTCAGATTGAATCTGGCCCGCTTCTGAAAACAGGCATCACAAAGGGTGGGATTTCTTAAGATAATCTATTATGGCAAACCCTTAATAAACTTTGTCTTTTCCCTTAAAAAAAAAAAGGCAAACATAGTCCTCATACCTTAACCAAGGAAGGATAAAGACAAGGAAACAACAGTAGAATAATCTAATGAATATCAGTTAGAAATTTTCAAAGAAAATCCTGGCAAAAATAACATAGCAGCACTCTTCAGAGTGGCAAAAACAACAAAAGTGTAAAATGAAAAATGTTGGAAGGCATGCAGGAAAACTGTCATTCTGGTGTACACTGGAGTGGTGAATTGGTCTGGCCATTCTGGAAAACAATTTGGAACTATGTTGCAAAAGTTGTTAAACTGTGTACACCCTTTAGCTATGCCACTACTAGGACAATACCTCCAAAGCAATCAAAGAAAGACGAAAAGGACTTAAATATGTAAAAATATTTGTAGGAGCTCTTTTCACAGCCCCAAGCTGGAAACTAAGGGAGTGCCTACCTGTTAGGGAAAGACAGAATTTGGAACATGAGTATACTGGAATATTTGTGTGCTATAAGAAATGACAAAGTGTACAATTTCAGAAGTAACTATGAACTGATGCAGAGTAAAGTGAGCAGAACTAGAAGTACCATTTATACAATGACAATGTTGTAGAGAAAAACAATTCTGAGAGGAAATGATTGATGCAATGATAAACCGAGAGTCCAGAGCACTTCACTGAACATTTGAAGCATGTCACCCATCTCCTGTCAGAAGTGATGGACCTAAGATGCAGAATTATCTATCCATTTTTGGGCATGGCCAATGTGGGAATTTGTTTTGTGTACAAATACACTGGTTATGAGGGTTTTATTTTTCATTTTAAAAACTGCTTAATGGGGTGGGGGAGAACAGTGAGAGAGATAGATGCTAGTTAATCAGAGTACTTTATATTAAAAAAAAAAACTCAAAACAAAAACAGCAGCAAAACATTAGTATGACCAAATTAGATTTATACCAGGGGATGAAACGATGATTCATTAGAATAATTAATCACTAAATTAAAAAAAAATACCAAATCATATGATTATATCGATATAGAAAAGCCTTTAAATAATTTTAACATTTATGCTAATCCCCCTAAAATATAGGCATAGCATCTTTTTTAGTAAAATAAAAAACATCTATCTAAAACCAAAAGCTAGCACTATATGCAATAGGGAAACACTAAAAGCCTTCCCAGAAAATACAGAAGTAAAGCAAGCATAATCCTTTACCACCAACCTCTGACATAGTCCTAGAAATGCGAATAATAGAAATATAACAAAAGAAATTATACTCGTAAATAGGGAAAGAGGAGACAAAACCATCCCTATTTGCTTAAGACTTAATAGTTTATTTAGAAAATCCTGGGGAATCAGCAAAGAAACCAACTAAGGCAATTAATAGCTTTAATAAAGTTCGTTACTGTAAAATAAACCCACAAAGATTAAAAGTGTTACTTACTATAAAACAATAACCAAATCCACAGGGCAATAATAATAAAGAAAAATCACATTCAAGATAACTACAAAATCAATAAAGTATATCAAGTCAGTCTAATAAAGAACATTCAATACCTATCTATATCCAATTACAAAATGCTCCTTAAAAAAATAAAGAATAACTAAAATGACTAAATGGAAATTTAGTTCTCTGTAAATAAAGAACCACCAAAATAACTAGAAGTGGTCTGACTAAAACACAATGGGCAGAAATTCATTAATTCACCTAGACTAAAACTTCTTTACCACTTGATCAGATACAAGTTTTCCCAAATACTTCTGACTTCCATGGGAGTATGACTTGAGCAAAATGAAGATGGAGGAGGAAAAGGGCCTGGCCAAGAGCAGAAATAGAAGGTGAAGGACCTGAGGAGGAGGACTTTGGCCCCACAAGGAAGAACTTGGAACAAGGGAGGATGTTGTAAAAGCAAATTTAGATTTGAGAATTTAAGAAAATGGGGCATCTAGGTGGCACAAGGGATAGAGTGCCAGGCCTGGAGTCAGGAAGACCTGAGTTCAAATCCAGACCCTGGGCAAGTCACTTAACTCTATTTGCCTCAGTATTCTAATCTGTAAAATGAGATGGAGAAGGAAATGGGAAACCACTCCAGTACCTCTGCTAAGAAAACCCCAAATGGGGTCATGAAGAGTCTGGCATGAATGAAAAAACAAACAATAAGGGCTTGCAGGAGACAAAGGGAAGGAGTAAGAACACTTCAGACATGGGAGATAGTTTGTGTGAGAGTTGAAAGTCAGGAGATAACACGTCTTATCTAGAGTAGCCAAGCACACCTGCTTAGGTGGAAGACAGAATTTGTGACAGGGAGCAATATATAGCCAACCTCCAATGGTAACTGCAGCCGGATTATGAATAGTTTAAAATAGTTTTCTTAAGAGGAAATAGGGAACCACTCAAGTTAATCAATTAGCAAGAAGAACTTAAAAGTTCTAATGCAAGAAGGCAACTGTTTCCCTGTATATATCACTGAGATTTGATGGAATGAGACATTGGAGTAGGGAATACAGCCCGAGGCTCATTCTCTTGATGCATAATCAGATGGACAAGTTGGGCACAAAAATCCATTGAAGAAAAAAGTGCCTTAAAAAACAGAATTGGCCAAGTGGAAAATATGGTTAAAAATTCACTGATGAAAAGAACGCCCTAAAAAGTAGAATTGGCCGAATGGAAAAGGAAGTACAAAAACTCAATGAAGAAAATAATCGCTTAGAAATTAGAATCCCACAAGTGGAAGCTAATGACTCCATGAGACATAAAGAAGCAATAGAACAAAATCAAAAGAATGAAAAACTATCAACCAGTTGAATTCCATCTGCTTTTAGAAAAGAGATTTATTGAAAAGTTATAGCAAGAACAGGAGTTAGAAAATAATCTCCACTTGAACACAGGGTCCCTGGGGAGAATGCATTCAGACTTGAAGCACATTCATAGAAAACACATGTGGCCAAGGGGTAACTGTCAGCACATGCCCTTAAAGTCTTCCTCCTCCAACTGTGGAGTCCTTATGAAGTTCTCCTTAGGCATAGCTCCCTGCTGGCTCTGAGGATCGGTGCCTTTCTAGACAGAGTTTATAGCCAACATTTCTCTTTGACCTAAGTCACTGAAGCTGCTACTGTCTTTCCATCTCCCCAGGGCAACTGTAGAGAAGCAAACAGATATGAGTGTCCACAGGACGGCCATCAGAGTAGCAAAGGGCCTCAACACCATGCCATATAAGGACATGGATATGCTTAGGCTGAAGAAGAACTAGGAAGGAAAAAATAATATTTAACATTTTTATATCACTGAAGGGCTTTTGGAAGACTTGTTCTGCCTGGCCCCAGAGGGTAGAAATAGGAACCATAGGTGGAAGCCACAAAGAGACAAATTTTGATTTCAAGTCAGGGAAAACCTGGTAAAGATTAGAACTCTCCCAAAATGGACCAATTTACTTTAGAAGGCAGGGGACTTCATTATGCAAGATCTTCAACGAAAAGCTGGAAGACCATTTTTGGGTAGCTAAAGAGGGGAGTCTCTTTCAGTACCCCTTGGAGTCCTTGGTTTCTGAGCTCCTTTCCAACCCTGGAGATTCTCAGATTCTCAAGGTACCAATTATCTTCACTCTGTTGATGGGTCTCAATATCCACATCTAACTCAGGGCTGCTCTGCTCTGATATGGGTGGATTGTGGACCCATACACAGGCCTTCATCATTTAATTCCTGACTTGATAGTTTAAAAATACTGTTTCTGCCCCCCACCACATCCCTGCTGAAATTCACCAATCCAAATTCTATACTTCTTTCTTTCCAAATTCAGCTCAAGTCTTTTCTTCCTTCATAAAGTTTTTTCAATCACCCCCACCCACAGTGATATCTAAAATCTCAGCATTTCTAAAAGTACATATTTGTATCACACAATCTAGAACTAGTTTTATTACTTCTTTTCAATGAGAGTGTAAGTTCCTTAGGGCAGGGATATTTATATTTTTATCCCACATAGCAACCAGTCCATCTTTGGCCTAAAGTTGGGATTCATTAATGTGATTAAAATTCCCTTTACAATGAAAAAACAAAACAAAATAACTAGAGGGATATTTAGTTGGCTGAACTATTTACAGAGTCAATGCTAAACCAATAAAATTACCAAAGGGATATTTTACAGTGTTACACAAAACCAAAAAAAAAATCACTTGGAAGGACAAAATTTCTAGAATATTAAAGGAAAACAATGGGGGAAAAAGGTAGCAATGAAGGAGGTGGAAATAACACTTATAACTATATTATAAAGCAGTAATCATGAAAAACACTTGGTACTAGTAAGATCAGTGGAACAGAATAAACAACAAAGAATTAAAAATAATTTAACTCATAATCGAGTTTTTGATAAACTTCAAGACTTAACTAGGAAAAAACTTTATTGGACAAGAATTTCTGCAAAAACTGAAAAAGTTATGGAAAGAAATAGGTTTATATTAAAATCATACCAGATACTCTACAATAAATTCAAAATGGATACATGACATGGATACATTTATTAAAGATTATGCCATAAAAAAGAAGCAGAACACATTAATTTTCATAGCTATGGGTAAGAACCAAACAAGAGCAAGAGGTATTACATGAAACTGAAAAGCTTTTGCATGAACAAAATGGATACTTGGTTAAGAGAAGTTCAACAAGGGGAAAAAAACCCCTTTGTATCAAATCTCTCTTGTAAAGGTATGCTATCTAAGATGCAGAGACAACTAATAGAAATAAATAAGACCAAAAGCCATTCCCCAATGGGTGTGGAAGTGGTTTTCACCCCAGGAGATCCTTTCTGTTATTGGCTGATTCCTTCTAGAACCGCCATTTTAAGTAAAATGCCCATACCAGCCATGTTTTACTTCCTCTCTGGACTTCACTTTTGACTATCTGGACTTTCTCTACCACATCACCTCACCTTCCCACTTCACTCCCCTCTTTTAGGCTTCCATGTAAAGTGTTGTTTTCTCTTATTAGAATGAAAACTTCTTAAAGGTACAAACAGTCTTTCTTTCTGCTTGTATTTCTATTTGTAGTCCTTAGCACACTGCCTAGCATATAGTAATAAGCACTTAATAAATGCTTTTTTGAGATGATTCTTTCATTTACTCACATCTTTCCAGACATAAGTATAGGCTATAAAGTAGTAAAAGAAAGGTAATACTGTATATTGAATATTCTAAAAGCTAGGATTTTTCCCCCTTTTAAAAAGCTGACAATAAGCAATTTATGCTGACATTCTATGATATGACTTGTTTCTACTTAATGTTAGGAACAATATAAAGAGAAAAGCAAGAAAGGCTTAAGAAGACTAGATCAATGTGGTCGTGAGAGATACTAAATTAAACTGTGCCATCATTATACATCCTTAGCTAGTGTATGTCAATTTGTACCATTTCTTAAGGCAACATGCAGTGTGCAATTTGGAGCAGGAAAGACCTTTGTTTCCCAGTTGGCTTCAACTACTTATATAGAGAGATTTACAAACTTTACAGGGGCCATTTATATGCTAGCCATCATTATTTTTACAAAGAAATAAGAGATACAGGGGTATGCAGAACAAAGAAAACAGGCACCAGCTAGCAAATCTTTTGTGACATATATAATACACGAGGCACACAAGAAAGTGCAGCAGAAGGATCAGAAGAAGGAAAAGGCTGTATGGAAGAGGGAGCCCATGATGTCAGTCTTGAAAGTAGAAAAGGATTCTAGTTACAGACAATGCCTATGAAACTGAGCAGAGGTATGGGATGGAATATCGAGTTTGGGGAACAACGAGTAGGCCAGTTTCATTGTCCTCAGGCTCCACTCACCATCCTTGTAACTTCCTAAACCAAAACTCCCTAGGTCATCATGCCTTTATAAATATTTATTATCTCTGCCAACTAGAAGATAAGCTCCTTGAGAGACAGGATTGTCTCACTTTTTTATTTGTACCCCTAGTTTTTAATATAGAGTTTAGCACACAGTAATATTTTTGTCATTCATTCCAACTTGAGTTCATGAAGGGGAGTAGTAGTATGAAATAAGCCTGGAAAGGCAAGTGGGAGTCATATAGGGAAGGGTACTAAGGCCCAGGCTAAATTTGTATTTTATCCTACAGGCAACATAGAATACAAAGACAGCCAGCTTCAAAGACTGAAAGACCTGGATTAAGGTCCTGTCAACGTATATTATATCAAGTCAACACATATTGACTGTTACCTTGAAGCCCCTCAACAAAGACAGTAAGTTGCAAAAAAGGTGCTGACTGGTACTGGTAGAGGTAATTTCCTTATCTGGAGTTCTTCTGAAGCAGTGAAATCACAAGTCCTGTCCCTAACCTTATAGGCAATGAACAGCCACTGAAGGTTTTCAGCAAGGGGATGCCATGGTTAGATACGAGGAGGACTGCTTTGACAAGACTTGTGGAAGATGGATTGATGACAGAAAAGACTGGAGACTGGGAATCCAATCAGGAGGTGGTCTAGGCAAGAAGCAATGAGGTAATAAACTAGCGTGCCGGGCCACATAAATGGAGAGATAGGGAGGGATTTGAGAATTGAAGTGTATACGACTTGATAAGTGACCAGATACCAAAGAAAAAGGAAGAGTCTTGAGGTAAAGAAACTGATTGACTAAGAGGATGAGCCTGTTATCAAAAGATCTGAGAGGAGTCATAGGTTGCAGGGTGGGAGTAGGGGGAGAGGAGGATTGAATGGGTTGAGTCGTTTATATTTTGAGTTTGAAAGTTCTATGAAACATTCAAGAGGAGATATCTGACAGGTGGTTAATGAGGTAGGAATGGAGTGATCAGGAGAGAGATTAGGGCTGTATTTTGGAGTCACTTATATAGGGATGATAACCCTAAAAGTCTGGAATGCATGGATTCTAAAAGTCAAATGTTTAAAAGATAACCCTAAGGCTTTCAAGAAAATAAACTGTGAGAGACTTATAAAAATACAACATACCCATCAAAATGCTAAATTCTTCTAATGATTGTGAGATCAGGAACAAAATATCAGTTGTTAGAAAATATTAAAAATGATAAAAATCACCACTGTAACAGCTTAAATAAAGTAGGACAAGATTAGGTTGAGATGCCTAAGCCAGATTACCCTATTTCTGCAAAATTAGTTTTAAGTTGACATCAATGGAATATATAGTCTGCTTAGCTCATTTAGTATTATATATAAAGGTGAGAATATTAACAAATAGTCTAGATACTAATTTTCACAACAAAATGTATTAAGATCAGACTCATTACTAAGAAAAAAATTTCTAAATTCCCCTAACAACCACAACACATCAGGGTGAAAACACATTCTCTCCTGATCCACAAAACCCATAAAAGTCAAAATACAAGTATCTAGTAAGAATTATATGGCTTGTCCATGTACCATGTTTTACATATTTTTATTCCTAATAAGGAAAGGAGAAAGTATTTTAAAATTCAATTTCTGAAGAAAATGAGTTTAGACAAAAACTAGCACATTTTGAAAAGATCAAAATAATAGAGAAGAGCAGGAATATCAAACAAAACACATATTGCCAATAATCTAGTTATTAATTAATGGAGAACAAGTGCCACCTAGTGACATTTCCAACTGGGTATTATTCTGAATCATCCTTCCATAAATGTCAGCCATATGAATTCAACTATGACAAAATAATCATAAAAAGTTTTTAACCAATTTCAGTAAGCTGTTCCATAAAAAAAATCTGATTGAAAACAATGGAATTTTGACCAATAAATATGCCATTTTCAAAATACTATATATAAATTCTTAGCATTCATTATTTAAGCACAAAAAATTTTGTGTTTACTGAAGTATCTAATGTTCAAAAGTCATTTGCTGCTTTGTTTTCTTTCTTTTTTAAATCATGGCCTAAATGTTACAGTCACACATTTCTTCCCTCTATACTTACCTATATGAGGATTAAGAGCTGTCACCAACATCAAAGATTCATTCATTAGTTTGTTGATCCTTTCTGTGTTAGCCTGAATTCCAACCACACAGTTATCAGCAAAGGAAACTGATACATCCCCCAGAAGCCTCACTGAATTTAAGACATTTTTAATCTATAAAAGAGAGGAATAATTAAGTGCCTAAAGTATATGTTCATAAACAGTATTTTATACATACATACATATATGTGTATATATGTGTTTATATTACACACATGCTCATTTCATAAAATCCTAACAGCAATTTTTCAGTAGAAATCCTACTTTGCCTCATAAATTCTGCTTTCTCCGGTAGAGATTCGGCAACGGCTAATAAAATATACTCCATGAGAAGATGTAGCCTTGGTGGGAGAGACGCAATATAAAGCCTTCAGGGAACTAAAGAACTATGTTTTTTCTTTAAGGTGGCACACACATACTGAAAAGATACCTAAACAGTTTCAAGTTGTAAAGGACCAGAAACAACTGAATCCTAACTCAGAAAGGCTGTTGTTTCCTCATAACTGCAGGCAAACAAAATAAACAGAAAACACGACAGAAGAAAGGAATCAAAGTAAAAGACTTACTTTGGATTAAAATTTTTTTTGGCGGGGGGAGGTGCACCTGATTGAATTATTAGGAGAGGAAGGGAGTTTTTAATGTATTCTGCTATGAAATTTATACTGAGGCATAAATGGACTATATGAATGAATTTGGTCAAAATCTTTTTCTCCTGGATTGTGTCTGGGTGCTGTTAGCTAAGGATCCAGCTGCCAAACCTTGACAGAATCTTTTGGAAAAAATCAGGTCAAATACATCCTATGATTGGCCCAAGCCAGATTCACATAACAGAACTACTACGCTGTTTATACAATGGTATCTTTCACAAATCTTCAGCATTCTACTACAGTTCCACTTCATGGTATCAAAGCACCCCTGGGTTTTCAAATGCTATGTCAGTGAAACATAAGCCCTGGTAAGTGCTCCTAAGTTTTAGTCTTACTAAAGGTCCTATAACAGATTTACATCTGTTGCCTAAGGCCCAAGATGATAAAGTTTTGACCACAGAAATTCAAGAAAATTGTCTGCTACATATGGAAGGGTTGCAATCTGTAATGGTAGAAGGAAAACCCACATGGATGAAATCATAGATCTTTAAAATACTGAATTTCACAAAATACCTTAGAATGTCTTATAGATTAAAAGTGAATGAGTGATGCACAGCAATTATAGTCCTAAATAGTCAAACAAGACTTGAGATTTTGTCACCAGATCCCTATTTGCTACTGTAAACTTACAGATCATGATTTTCTTTTTTTGCCCAGATCAGGTATGCGAAATATTTTTTTCTGAGCAACCTTTATTAGAAGGTATGGTTTGAAAGAATACTGCATTGAATACGGGCACTTTCAGAGACTAAAAGAATAATTAAAGAGTTAATGGCAAACCCTTAGTGATTTACTTTTTTGAAGTATTTTACATAGGGCAGAAAAACTATTGAGTTATTACCTTCTCTGATGAGAGACCATGAACATATGCTTCCCAATGTAATTCAATTGAAAACTTTTTCTATATCTAACAAATACAAGTCTTTATGGCAGAAAATTCAAGTTATCTGGCAGATGAGAATGTGAACATATCAGGTTATTTTATGTTTGTGAGGTTCTTGAGATATTATTTGATATGTCCCATGATTATCTTGTAGTGACTGGCATTAACATCCTTTCACTTTATAAATTGAATAGTACAGGGCAGGGCTGTCCAAAATATGGCCTGCCTACAAGCATAGGAATTTACATAAATGCTTTAGTAAACAAAGCTGAGCTATGGCAGAGCTCTCACTTAAATGGCAAATCAAAATATAATGTCTATTGTTTCAATAAAAACCTAAGGTTGGACAGCCCGGGTATAGGGGATGAAATAGCTTGTACGGGATCACAAAGCAAGTCAACAGCAGAAGAGGGAGATAAGAGTCAGGACCTCTGAGCCTCAGTTTCTTCCTCATAAAATGGGGAAAATACTCATAAGACCAAACATACCAAGTTGTTGTAAAGATCAAAAAAGAAAATATATATAAACTGATTTGCAACCCTTAAGTGCTATGTAAATGGCCAATTATCTTTATATCAACTAGACTTTTAAATGTGAGCTGCATTTTTACAGAACACATACAACATACAAAGCACTAAATATTTAAAGAACTTAGATGTGAATATGACTCATCTAAAATATTTTTAAATTATACTAAATATAATTATGCTAACTGGAAGCACCGGAACATTTTCCAAGGCATTAAAATATCATCAAATCACTTGAATTATGTACAAAACACCAACACTGATAGTTAGGACTAATTGTTTAACGGTAACACTCTTTTAGTCTCCAAGCTGTCTTTGTTTCCCGAGTTACAAATATGCCATTTCAGGAATAATCTATGAAAGATGTACACCAAGATACATGCCCTTTAAAGTAAAGATACATTAAAGATTAAACTTAACACTTACTATCATTGGTTTGAAAACATTCAACTCAAAGTGTCCATTGCTGCCTCCAACTGTAACAGCAACATGATTTCCCATTACTTGTGCTGCAACCATGGTAACAGCCTCACACTGGGTAGGATTCACCTTTCCTTTGAAAAGAAAAAGAAAAATGCTGCCAATGAAAGAGTAATTTCTAACACAACAATAATTATGTTACTTGTTATCTCCTTTGCTATTCCCATTCTTATCTTGCTCTCTCCTAACTCATTATGCCTTTGCTCTTGTCATATTCCTCCTTTATGTTTCAAAGAGCTTCCCTGACCCAACTGTCTGTTGAAATCCCCTTCCCCTTCATGGCCCAACTCAGATGCTACCTCCTACATGAAGCCTTCCCTGAATCTTCCTCCCTAAAATTTATTAGAGTAACTCGCCTAGTTCTACTTTGCCCCCATTACAGCATGTTGTTGCTGAGTCATTTCAGTCACGTCTGACTCTTCATGACCCTATTTGGGGTTTTCTTGGCAAAGACACTAAAGTGGTTTTGCCATTTCCTTCTCCAGCTCATTTTACAGATGAGGAAACTGAGGCAAACAGGGTTAAATGACTTGCCCAGGGTCATATAACCAGCAAGTGTCCAAGCCTGGTTCTCTATCCACTGTGCCACCTAGCTGCCATTACACAATGCCTTGTACCATATTGTGTCCTTTCTCACTAGATTGTACTCCATTCCTTGAGGGCTGGGGGCTGGGCATAGCACATAATACCTTTCAATGGACAGTTATTTGATATTTGTTGAGAGATTTTTTTTAAAGTAATTTAAAATGTAAAATGTAGACATATTTCAAAAAAACTTCTACAATATATAATAAAGATGAGACCCTCATATTAGTGTAGAATCAATAACACAATGAAAATAGCCAATGGCTTTAAACAGTACTTCTCTGTGGGACAAGAAATCAGTCCAGGGTATTACTCTATGGCTAAGGGGCACAGTAGCTTAGACATTTACAAGCCAGTGTTTCCTAGCTGCCACAGCCCTGTGAAGACTGTTGCACTTATAGGTGATGCACAAATCTCCAACAGTAACTTACACAGTATCTTGATAAATTGCACCATGAGGCAGTGGGAGGCTTGGCTTACAGCACTTTTGGAAGATCTTTCCATAATGACAAAATAAATGAGTAAATCCTTCAAACAGCCTACTTTCAAAGTTTCATACCCTTACAACATCCTAATAGAAACTTTAAGCATCTCTTGCCTCCCCACTTTTGAATTAACATGGTTAATGCTTCTAAAAATAATCTGGGCCACTAAAAAGACAAATTAAAAAACTGAACTGAAATTTTGCCACTAGTTTGTTACCTGGCATGATACTGCTTCCTGGTTCATTCTCGGGTAAGATCAGCTCTCCGAGGCCTGAACGAGGACCAGAACCCAGAAAACGAATATCATTTGCTATCTTCATTAGACTACAGGCAATAGTGTTCATGGCGCCACTGAGTTCAACTAGAGCATCGTGAGCAGCCAATGCTTCAAATTTATTTGGAGCAGTAACAAAAGGCAAACCTAAGAAGAAGAAAAAAAGAATGATTTAAGATGGAATATCTTTTTAATCAGTATAGACAAGCTAAATCAAAATGTAATTTCTCTTTTAAAAGTCAAAATCTGACCAGAACTAAGATGTCAAAATACTAGAGAATTATCTCATTTCAAACAGCTACACAAGTGGTAAAGAGATATGTTTCAACCAGTGTTGGTTATAGGTATACCTCAGGTGCTTGGTACCACCCTAGGTATATCTATCAGAATGATGAGGTCCAGGGTTCACCTTGGAATTAATCCTTTTCTGCTAACTTTTTCCTCCCTCAAAACTGAACTGAACTAAATGTCCTTCCCTCAGAATTCCACTCTACACTCTACTAATCTGATAAATGCATCTGTTAAGGGTAATAATGGTTCCTGAGTTATCATGCTCCATACTTCCCCAACCCACCAAATACTACCTGCATTTTAAAAAAGGTTCTCTGGAGACTGCTATTGATAAAAAGACAAGTGTAGGAAGGCCAGTAGGGGAAAATATTTGCTGTAAAGCAAAATGTACCACATGGCTACTCTTTATTCCTTTTATTTATGACGCTGGCTTTGAATTTAATGTTGCCTGTCACAGAATAGTATAGTAACAAGCAACGATAGAACACAGAGAGTTTTGGAGCATAAATTAATTGATAGTGCCTTCTTTTCTTTAACAAGGGTGGGTATAACATTGTAAAGGAAATTAAAGATATGAGATGAAAATATGGAAAAGAAACTAAGCAATTACTAACTAGCATCTAAAGTACCACATTTATAATATAAATGGAATTCCAAGTTCCCCCATCATCCTGCTATCCTTTGAAACTTGGGGAAAAAAATCCTCATGGGAAATATGACTGAATAACTATTATAATAGAGTTAATGTGGTTTTCACAAGTAGATGTTAATTAAATTTTCTAAGTACTCATAAAGAGAAGATTAAAAATGAAGAGGATTCTCATTAATATCTTCTGAGGTGGCTGATATGTCTTTAATACATTTATTAGAACTTGAAATTAGGAAGCATTCAAGAAAAAATGATAAAAACTGATATACTAATAATATAATGTACTAAGCAAAAGTAACAGCCACCCAGACTGGCACAACATACGCCAATACTCATTCCCACATTCATTCCCTCACCTGTAAGGGTGGCCACCTTTGCAGCCACCTTTTCTGCAAAGCCAATTCTAGTGTTTAGTCCTGTACCAACTGCAGTGCCTCCAGCAGCTAACTCGTATACTCCTGGCAAAGCTGCTTTGATTCTTGCCATTCCATATTTCAGTTGTTGAACATAAGCACTAAATTCCTTTGAAGACAGAGAGATCAAGGTGGAAACAACGTAAGATAAACGCCAAATCCGTTCGGTAGTCCACCCTGATATATGCAGTATGTAATATATGTAGATTTGGCTTTCAAACAAACTTTACAGAATTTACCTAGCCAAATCTTAGTTAGGCTATTCTGGTTACTTCGATCAGTAAAGATTTTTTTTTTTTAATGAGGAAGAGAGGAAGTGCAAGAATTCTTATATTGTGGAACAAATTCACTGCTAAAATTATAAAATAGTTCATAGTCCAAAGAATAGAGAACAAAAATAAACTTGACATAGGAAACTAAAAATAAAACGAATAAGCTAATAGTTTATATGATTTTGAGCAGGGAGAAATTTTAGAAATCATCTATTTCAACCCATTCATTTTGCAGATTAGGAAAATGAGGCATTGAAAATAAACTGAGGTCAACTAATTGCAAATCCAATGCTCTTTTCACTAAATTATAATCTTTTTCTTTATATCTACAAAACTACATTTCAATTTTTAATTCAAATCTATTAGGTTAAACAAATCAATCAATAAGAAACCATTTAAGCATTTACAATGTGTCAGGCACTCTGCTAGGCACAGGAGATATATACTAGCAAAAAGTAACTGGTGAATCTTGGAACATTTTTATAGTTAAAAGAGAGGCTATTTAATAACTAGGCCAACACCACAAATTGGTATTAGAGGAAAAACAGCCTGAATTTGCAATCTTTTTCTCTACCTACTAAAAGTTACCCCCATCATATTCCTTTCAAATGTTTCTATCTTCAAACAAACACAGACAAGTATGAATACTCAATTAGTGCTATAATTGACATAAAAAATATAACAAGATGGGGTGGGGAGAGGTAAGTTCCAGATCTGTATGGTAAAGGTGGTAGCCACTTTAACTCTCTCATTTCTGGTGCACATCTGCCAATTTCATTTTATTTTTCACAGTAATAATATACACAGTATTTCAAAAAAAAGCAGAAGGTATTATAAGCACAATCATTTACAGAAAGACTGTTGATAATAAGAATTCCAGCAAATACACAGTAGTGTACAATCTGTAACATGGATGATGATTATTAATAAAAAACAAAAAAAGCAGAATAATGGCCTAATGGAAGAGTTCTTAATATAGGCATCTCCAATATCTGACACATACAAGAAAAACATGTTCCTTCACAGGCCACTTGAACTGAATCTCAACTTAATAAGATTAAGAACAACTTCAAAACTTCAGTGATCCATAATTTCACTGGCATGGGTATATCCTCTAACAATATTGTTTACATATCTTAGGAAATAATCTTTATAAGCACCTGCAGTTAAAAATTCATCACCTGGTGGCCAACCTTTGGATAAGGAGTCTCTATGCAGTTAGCTAAGCTAGTCCTAAGGCAACAAACCTACCTATATTCAAAATCTTTCTAGTAGGTAGGATTTACCAGAGCTGCCATTCTGCTGGTGCAGCCTTTGAGAACTCAGGGTAATTTTAGTCAGTCTGCAAGCATTTATTAAGTGACCACTGTTTGCCAGGCACCATGCCATGATTAGGCACAGAAATAACTCCTTAGAGATCTCTCTCTCTGTCTCTCTCTCTGTCTCTGTCTCTCTCATATATACTATTCCTTAGCACCATCTGGAAGGCGAGAAAGAAATACTTTTAGAAACTTTCACAATTAGCATCCACTCCTTTCCTTCCTGTTCCTTTTATCCTCTGAACTTCTAATAGTAGCTTATAATGCCAGTTATTCAGATGACATATGTGACTATATGGTGAAATGTGTGTGTGTATATATATTTATATTCTTTCCCAAATTAGATTATAAGCCTTCTGAGAGCAGTTTTTCAGAATCAAAGAATCATGGAACACAGAACAGGAAGACATCTTAGAGAGATTGTCTTGTCAAGACTTTTCATTTTACAGATGAGGAAATATGGAGGCAAAGCAGTTAACTATCTTGCCCATCCAAACCAGGATTCTAACCCCTAAATTATCTTTAAGCTTAGAAGCTCATGCTTTATACTTTCATATCCCTCACATCCAATAGGTATTCAGTAAATATTTGTAGATATATGAAAATAAAGACATCTAAGAGAGATTGTCTTGTCAAGACTTTTCATTTTACAGATGAGGAAATATGGGGGAAAAGAGGTTAAGTATCTTGCCCATCCAAACCAGGATTCTAACCTCTAAATTATCTTTAAGCTTAGAAGCTCATGCTTTATACTTTCATATCCCTCATATCCAATAGGTATTCAGTAAATATTTGTAGATATATGATAATAACTGAGCAAATTAAAAAGAACTTATCCTTCCACATGTGGCCAGAATAATACACAGTAAGATTTAGCTAGGATATACATTAAATGTATCCCTATTTTTAACCTATTCAGTGAAGGAAGAGATCATGGAAATGTCCCAAGTAGCAAATGGATTAATATCTAAGAACTTCTTACTGACTATAAATGCAAAAGCAGGGCTCTTTGCTAATGAATTGTAAAAAGTGCTATAAACTAAGCCTCTGAAATAGTGTTAACTTAAATACAGCGATAACTAAGTGGTACAAAATAACTTAGTAGCATGATGCATTTACAAATCTTCTTAACTTGAATACATTTTTGGTTGTTAATGATTTCTTACCTGCCCAAGAGTAAGTGGAACAGCATCCTGTGTGTGAGTACGGCCAATTTTAATTATTTGGGCAAACTCTTTGGACTTGGCATCTAGAGCATCATGAAGCTTCTGCAATCCAGGTAATAATACTTTGTGGACTTCTGTTGCAGCAGCAATATGCATTGCTGTGGGGAAACTGTCATTTGAGCTCTGTTAAAAAAAAAAGTTAAAATCAGAAGTAGAGAAAAAAAAATACTTGAAGTATTGAGTTACTAAGGAAATGCAATATATCACTACACAAATCTAAGCCCACCTAAAAATTTATTCACATTTCACTAACCATCTACCAATGGTGGGAGATCAACACATAAGGAATAATCTGGTGTGCTTTTCCTTCCATGTACCACTCACTATCAACTTCTTGGGTCACATGATTCTATTTCTTTTATATTTCTATGTAATTCAACTTCTTAAGACTTACCTGCTCTAGAATTAAGTGTAAAATGGAAAGATGTGAGATAAGTTCACAATGAAGTATTTAACAGACAATACCAAAGAAACAAAGAGTAGCTGATGTCGCTGTGTATTAATTCTATTTCAAAAATACCAAACACAAATCTTAAATTTTAAAAATTAGAGCTATGACATTTAATTTAAAGATTTCTTTTAAATATCCTACAAGTATCCAAAGAATATTAAAAATCACGACACCAGGGAAGCAATAATCTCCATACCTACCCAAAGCAAAGCTGAGATAAAGGAAGAGCTGGCTTTGCAATTTAATACACCTGATGTGCCCAGCTCCTTCATCAAGGGATATGTTAACTTCAATACAGTCTTCACTAAAGTGGTGGTTTCTAAGTGCTGACTTTAGAAAATCTTCCCAACCTATATCATAGCCTCTTGTACTGGTACTTTACCAAAAGAAGCTAAGAAAAGGAAATGTATGTATATATATTTAAACTTTAACAGGTCTGCCTTTTTTGATCCAAACAAACTTGTGTTCCTTAATATGCATGTATGGGTGACGGTGAGTGTGTATATGCCTTTTAGCCATTTTATAACATTTTCCATTTTAACTGGTATTCTATTTTAAAACCCCATTAAATATTTTACCAATTTTATATCAGCAACAATACATGAAAAAACAAAAAAAATACATGTGGGGGGGGAGGAAGGGGGAAAAAACCAAAGTAAAAAGTGCACAACAGAGGACAAAGGAAAACTTACAAGGAAACAAAGATGAAAAGTTCTCAACACAACACAGAGTATTTATTATATATATAGGCTTCCTTGAAATGGAAATTTATTGCCGTATATTTTGAATCCTCTCTCACATTCTGCTGTGCACATGGCAATACTTTTGTTTTTTCTCATTCTTTATTATTTTAGTTGTAGTATTTACGTTTGTTTCTTTTATCTTTTCTTATTTTCTATTTAAATTTAAAATGAAAAAAAATTAACAAAAAAAACCACATGTGCTTTGGAAAATATGTTCTGCCCCTAAAGTGTACTCAATTTACCTAAAATAGCAGCTTCCTAACCCCTTAAACCAAAGAACTCTAAGACAGAAAATACTGAAACAGAAAGGGAAGGGAGAAGAGGGACAATGTCATACCTTCCTTCTATCCTCCCTCCCCTTCTCCCACATCCCTTTCTAAATTTTATATCCGTTGCAAAAGAAACACAACAGCTTCCTTTGTAGAGTTCTATAAAGTAAGGAATTTGAAAAGAACTGCTTAAATGACAATTTAAAAAGGGATAGGGACTGGACCTATGGTTTCACTGACACAGAGAACTCCCTCTTCCAGAGGAAGTTAGCACCTTTCCTTGCAACAGCAAAGAATGCTAAGTGATTCACAGAATCACACAGCAACCAAGGGTCAAAAGCATAACTTGAACTCACAAATTCCAGGGTTCCCAAGGCTGACTATCACTTTGGCTGTCACCGATTTAAAAGACTAATTTCCTTTTCATTGTGTTTAGAACACCTTCAAGAGGGTGGATTTGTATGCAAGATGCATCATCCCCTCCTAAAATTGATTTCTAGGAAATCTGAGAAAAATACAAAAATACAATCAAGACTATTGTTTGAAAAAAAAAAAGATACCTATGAGAAATCTTATTAAAAGAAAAGTAATATAGCCTAGCTTGTTTTTAAAAAAGGCTTAATTTTTGCTTCCCAAAGAATTTGTGCTGTTCCTTTCATCTTACAATAAAGGAGAAAAGCTGAAACTATATACTAACCTGGCTTTTATTGACATGATCGTTAGGATGCACAGGATCCTTGCTCCCCAGTTTTCCTCCTAATATTTCAATTGCTCTATTGCTAATAACTTCATTGACATTCATGTTTGTTTGGGTTCCAGACCCAGTCTGCCACACCACAAGAGGAAAATGGTCATTTAATTTACCTTCTATTACCTGTAAAAAGTTAAAAAAAAAAAGATTAATTTTAAAAAATAAAATTAAATGCCAAATATTTTACCTATCTTTCATTCTGTGGCTGTTAACTACAATTCATAATAATTTTTCTTATTTACTATAAGTAAGCTAGGTTGAAACCCAATGGATAGATCAATTAGGGTCAGCATAAAGTGGACTAGTAATTTGAGTGGTAATTCATGGATCGGTATTTCTTCATCTCATGGGTCACTTAACAGATGCCCAGCATTTGGCAGCTACCTATGCTGGAAGCTGGAGGTATGCATCTTTTTTCTTGACCACAAGAAATGTATGTGTGTATGTGTGTGTGTGTGTGTGTGTGCGCGTTTTAAAGTGTGTGTGCGTGTGTGTGTGTTTTAAATTACCATAAGCCCATTAAACAAAGAAGCTTAATTTCATGCTTGAGATTAATTTGAGTTGGCATATATTTTTAACATTATACACTCCTAGTTTAAAAAACACCAATAATTGGAGAAGTTTATTACTTAAGGCAATCAGGTCTTTAGATAAGAAAATACAAGGAAAAAGAAATTATCAGTGAAAAATACACTGAACTTGAGAAAACCTTGGGCTCCAATCCCCACCCAAACACTTACTAGCCATGTGACTGGGCCAATCACTTAACCTTTCTGACTCAATCTAAGAAAACTCTCTGAACCTTAGTTTTCTCATCTGTAAAAGAGATGATAACAATGGCATTAAATCACTGCTGTGAGGAAAGCATTTTTGCAAAATATCATGTGATGTGACCTGTTATTAAAAGCACAATATCCAGGTAAATTTTTTCATAGTCACTAAGATCTTAAAGTTAAAGAATGAAGGTCTGGAGGCTAAAAAATAAAAGCTTAACCACAACATTCGGGAAAACTACCATTGGGAAACAAAAAAAAAAAAGCAAAAATAAAAGAGCAAAACCATGTCCTAACCCAGGAAAACAAGTCATGCCGTTTTAAAAAAAAAACTCTAATGCTCTATAGTGGCCTTCCACCAATCTCCACCCAATCTATTCAGATTAAAAAAAAAATCATTCACAGAGTCTGGTATAGGTCTTCTGATATAAAAGGAACATATTTAGCACCTCCTACCTCATCTGCTGCTTTTATAATTGCACCAGCAATCTTTGGATCAAGGCCATAATCCTGGTTTACTTCAGCAGCTGCCCGCTTGAAGATGCCAAAGGCTTTTATGACTGGGACCTGTAATTACAGTTAGAATATTTCTCAAAATACACATTATGTTTATTGGTTATGCAGGTTTAAAAACTGAGGCCAGTAATAAAACTGGTATCAAGATAATTTCAAATATATTCGGAAGATAAAGAGTATAGTTGGTATATAATCAATGATATATCAATCATAATGAGCTTATTTGTAGGGTATGCAAAATATGATTGCTTTTTAAAAAAGAATTTAATATACGTGCTTCCCCCAAAACTTGTTTGAACATTTCAATAGCTGATTCTATCAAACTACTTATTGCCCACAACAATGCACAACTCAACTCATTCATTCCTTCTCATCCTGGGTGATTCTTGTCTATATCCTCACATAAGTCCTCCAGAAAAAGCATACCAAACACACTAGATCTTTTAGATCTATTAGATCTATTAGATCTTTCAATATTTTGGGAACATTTTGGCTATCCATCTGTTACCCTTGTCTCTCATGACATGACCCACTTCAGTTCCTGATCACACATTTCCCAGATGACACCTTCTATGCCACTTTTTATGAAGAGGTCCCTGTTGGAAATATACTATAGGGGGGCAGCTAGATGGCGCAGTGAGTAGAACACCCTGGAGTCAGGAGGACCTGAGTTCAAATCCAACCTCAGACACTTGACACACTTACTAGCTGTGTGACCTTGGGCAAGTCACTTAATCCCAATTGCCCTGCCTTCCCCCCTCAAAAAAAAGAAATATACTATAGTTTTTCATGCTCACTATGTATCTCTTTATTGAGCTACAGTTTTGATTTTGAAAATGGTGTTTCTTACCATCCCCTTAAGCTATGATCCTGTATCTCATCTTCCTTTTCATAGACGGAGTCCTTAAAAAAGCCATCTATACTTATTGTCTCTACTCCCTCACCTCCTACTCACTTCTCAACAGCCTAAAATCTGGTTTTTGATACCTCTACACTGTAATGGCTCTTTCCAAGGTAAAAATTTCTTAATTTCTAAATTCTATGGTCTTTTCTCCATCCTTATCTTTCTTGACTTCTTGGTAACTTCTGATACTATTGGCCTTAACCCTTTCTGAGTACTTTTTCTTGGTTTCCACTACCAGGAAAATTCTGGTATTTATTTTTGGTTTGTTTTGAGAAGCATCCCACAATGGGAAGAACTGCATAATGTCCAAAATGAAAGAGCTCACTTCTCTTTATTTTATTCAGTTTGGTGTCCATGTCAGTGTCCACGTGCAGTGTCTGTCTGAGACAAAGGTATTGATAAGCAAATTCAACCGACTGCACTCCTAATTCCATGTCGTAGTATATACAATAGGCTTTCCTTATTCCTTGACCAAGTTTGAGCAGTAGTTAATTTTTTTTTTGAGATCCTGTGTCATTCTGGTTCTTGGTACAATCAACAGACTATCCATTAGAGCATATGAATGACTTCAACGTTTACCCTTTGCCCACATGGTCTCCACTTAAGACAGCAATTACAGAGACAAATATCTCAAAAAATATATTTGTATTTTATATCTCATTTGATAATGATAGTCAAAGGGTCTTTGAACTAAGTTTCCTCTATTCATACCTATGAATGACTCTTGTGTTATCATAACATGACCAAGAGACACTTTGTTGGAGGAGAGATACATTTTATTCTACCAAGTCAAATAATTTTTTTGTTATTGTTATTGGTCATTAAAAATATCACATGGTAGGATCTTGTAAACTTCTATAACATTTAGTAAACTGTGTGACTGAAGAAGTAGTCTGCTACATAAAATTGTTTGTGAAAGTCTGACTGTTCTTTTTGCATATGTTCCCATGGTCATCCTCATGAAATTTTATCTAGATAAGAAACAAGACATATGGGATAGACGTTACCTTCTCTATCAGTGGGGTGGGGTAAATCTGATTTTTTTCCTCTTGTTCCTTTTCTCAAGTATGTTGAAAATCAATCCTTCAAAATGTTTTCAAAGCCTGTTGTTGCCAGAAGACATCTCTTCTAGCTAACTGTGGATATAATTTTTTTTCTAAATGTCATTTCTATTTCCTCATATCTGCCTTAGTTTCCTCATCTGTGAAATGTGGCTAATAACAGACCCTAACTCCCAAGATTGTTGCGAGGATCAAATGAGGTAATATTTGTAAAGCACTTCGCAACTTTAAAGCACTACATAAATGCTAGCTGTCATTATTATTGTTATTGTTACATCATACAGCATTATTTAGGACCTTGATATTAGGCCAAATACTTTTAGACTATTCCTATTAGTTTGGGGCAGTTCTATTGTCATGATGATGAAAACAGACCACTGTAAGGACCATAACAGATTTGTTTTCAAATTTTCTATTTATTATTAGTCTTTACTTTTGTCTTGGAATGATCTGATTTAATTTGTCCTCAAACTAAGCTCTCTACAGACTCATTTTTTTTCCTTCATGTTGAGTATTGTTTTTTGAGGCAGCATTAACTATAATCTAAAAATCCTCTTTCATGTTTTACAAATGAACCTGCAATCTAAATTACTGTTCCCTTTGCTGCTATATGTCTCCTCTCAATGAGGAGACTATTTGCTAGCTGAGGTGGTTTTGTTGCTGTTTTGTTTTCCCTGTTGTGGTGATTACTTTTGTATCTGTGAAATTTCTGTAGGAAATAGTGATAAGCAGTGGCAATGTCTTTTCCCTTACTTCTTTCTCATTTTTCAGTGTTGGTAGTTTTTTTTAATAGGCTGGATAAATTTAAAGGCATTTATTAAGAGCCCAGCACCATATTATGTGCTGGGGATAAAATACAGAAAAGTAAGATAGTTTCTGCCCTCAAGGAACTTAGAATCTACTAAGAGAGACAAAATATCCAGAGGACTGGTGGCCAAGAGTTTTGGTCTATACGGGTAGAGCAGTAGTGAGGTAATCCACAGGTGGTCAATTAGCACACTTTTACATGAAGCAATGCTACAATTTATATGATTACTATGCCTACAGTAAGAGGTGTAAAGATGGGAGAAGAAGAGCAGGGCAGATAGCAAGATAGCCTAGGTGGATGGCTACAAAGGACTGGTGCAGGACTTGCACAGAAGTGATTCTGACATTTACTCAGTCATTTCATAAGTCAATTTCACGTTTTGTGGTTAGGTTTGTTGCTCACTCTATCCAATGCTTTCCATTTCTATTCTAAAAGAGAGTATTCGTTACATGTAGACTCAAGGCTATTGTAACAGAACTCTACTAGTTTTTAGTTTCTCTTTTCCTCTTAACAACGAACATTACCTTCCAACAGTAACCTCTCTTAAAACCATCAAAGCACACATTGAATATTAATGTATGTACTGACATGTTTTGGAAGATACTGTCAAGTTCTACATGGAATTTCTAAACCTCTTATCCTCTGCAAGAGACATTCATACAAGCTTCTTGGTGGTCTTGTCTCTTAGGCTTATCATGAAGATTCCAAGTATCTCAGGAAATATTTCTTGTTGTCCTGGGGCACATGATGAAACCAAATTTTCCAACTCTTTTACATGCCTCTGCAAAGAACACCTGTAAGCGATCCTTCCATTCAGCTGCAACTTCTTTGGCTTCCTGTTTCATTTATAATGTGGTTCATCATTTAAATTTTACATTATCCAGTGGTCCCCCATTACCAAGTGCCTGCTTAACATCTTCACTTAGGTGTATTTTTTCTAGGGCCACAGATTTAGAGCTGGAAGGAACTGTGGAGGTCATCTAGGCCAACTCCTTATTTTATAGATCAGGAAACTGAGGCCCAGAGAAGTTATCTTTCCAAGGTCATCTAGACAGTAAGTAGCAAACTTGGGATTTCAGCCCAATTCCTCTAACTCCAGACCCAGTGCTCCTTCCATAGCATTTTGATGTCCCATGTGCATTTTAAACTCAACATGTCAAAGAACTGATACTTTCCCCTAAATCTATCCCTCCTCTCAATTTCCCTGTATCTGTTAAGGGTGCCATGATCTTTCCAATGAGGTTTGCCACTTTAGTTATTTTGATTCTTTTGCCTTTCTTACTCCTCAAATCATTTGCAAAGTCTTGTTAACTTTATCTCTAAGTAACTCTCACATCCATTCCCTCACACAGCTTGCCAATCAAGGTCAAGACTTCAGAAAACCTCATAGTAGTCATTACCTCTTATTATACTATTGTAGCTTCCTAATGGGTCCTCAGTATTCAAGTTTCTTTCCTCCAATTCACTCTTCACAGAGCTAACATACTGATATGTCCAAAGCACAGATCTGACCCTGTCACTCCCTTAACCAAGTCTTTATAGTGGTTCCTTGTTATCTCCAGTATAATATACAAACTCCACTTCCTTAATTGGGATCCCATCTATCTTCCCAGTCTTATTTTTTTTTTCTTTTTTTGGATGGGGGAAGGCAGGGCAATTGGGGTTAAGTGACTTGCTTAAGGTCACACAGCTAAGTAAGTGTGCCAAGTGTCTGAGGCTGGATTTGAACTCAGGTCCTCCTGACTCCAGGGCCAGTGCTCTGCTCATTGCGCCATGTAGCTGCCCCTTCCCAGTCTTATTTTACCTTAACATCCTTCACTCGCTTTCCATTTTATTTGTATCACCTTGGCAGGTATGCCATCTCCTGCCAATGTGCCTCTGCACAGGCTGGCCCAATGCTGTGATGCATTCTCACCTCTAAGGCTCTGAGGTCTCTTCCAATTTTGAGATTCTATAAATCTTGACATCATTACATATATGTAAAAAACACCACCATCTTACATTTTAGAAAGCTCGAACCTCTTTTATTTGAACAGAGAGAAACAGATCTTAATCATCTTAAGCTTAACAATCCTAATAGTTTTTCAGTTCAAATTATGATAATAATCTTCCAACAAAAGTTACTCACTGGCATCCTTTCTGTTACACCTCCAATTTTAAAATTCAACGTAGATCTCACCGTCTGGGCGCCATAATACTTATCACTTGGGACTTTGAGTTCGCCAAAGGTATCATATTCAATCCGGAATGAGTCTTGGCTTGCCTGAAGAACAAAATTATCAGATATAATGGTTAGCACACGATTAATATTGTATATAATAAAATAAAGCTGTTAGGAGTAAAGACATCACTTTTACAAGTCAGAAAAGGCTTGAAATTACATTTAAATTCTGTCTTGTTTGCTCTTACACCTAGCCTACCATTTTGTGAATAATTTCAGACCTATTTCTTACATTTCAAAGTTCACATTCAGACTATTTATGTCAAAATAAAATAAGAACAAGATGCATAAGCACTTTGGAAAAAAAAAGGTCAACTTCTTTATTTCAGCAGCCTGCTTATCAATTGTGCTTTGACCAATTGTTATGAAGAGAAATGACTCTCATTCTACTTTATTTCTTTCAAAAAAAAACCCAAACAGAAAAAATTCCTAAGAATTTAAACAAAGTGTAGTTGTAGTCTATCCCTGAGAGGGAAGTGCCATTATTATTCCAATTCAGAGGAAAGGAAGAAGGGAAGAGAAATCAACATCTCCCAGAGTAAGGATAGAAATGAAGAATTTTCAGATGTGGAGAAGGGATGAGAGAAGTGGGCATCCCATGAACCCAATTTCACATGAATTGGATAAAAGGAGGTTGAAAATACACATACACATACACACACACACACACACACACACACGCACAGAGAAATACAATAAACCCAACAGGGAAACAGGCAGGGAAGGAGGTGGGGGAATAGAGAGGGAGGGTAGAATAGGCAAGGGAGAAAGCAACACAAATTCCTAAGGACTAAGGTATATGAATTAAAAGGAAAGGAAGAAGGAATATTATCATTCCCATTTTACAAATGAAGCAACTGAAGCTGAGGCCAATTAAGTAACCTGACCAGGGTGGCTCATCTATTAAGCTTCTGAGGCAGGATTTGAACTAAGATCTTTGGGACTCCAAGTCCAGCACTCTATCTACTATACCACCTCTCTGACTCCAATTACAAATCTGGAATCCAGATATGATACTAGTTTCCATTCTAGGCAGGAGGTGAAACTCAGCTGCCAAAATGATATTTCTAAAGCTCAGATTTGACTATGTGAATCTTTCTATTGCCCCAACAAGCAAATATAAAATCCTGTTTGACTTGTAAAGCCCTTCTTATACTAAGAACTTAATAAATGTTTGACTTGACCATACTTGTCTATAATTAATGTTTATAAATCTGATGACGTGATTCAGTGACTATCAAAGTAACTTTTAACAAGAAAAATAATTTCACTTCCAGGGCCTTAAAATTTATGAGCTACACAGAGGCATCAGGTAAAGCCCTGGGCCTAAAGTCAAGAACACCTGACTTCAAAACCAGCCTCAGACACTTACTAGCTGTATGACCAGGGCAAGTCACTTAACCCTGCTTGCCTCAGTTTCCTCATCTGCAAGAAGAAAATGGCAAACCATTCCAGTATCTTTGTTAAGAAAACCCCAAGTGCAGTTACGAAGAGCTGGACATGACTGAAAAACAACAATTCAATGAAATTGAAGGATTTCAAGTTTTCATAAGGAGACCAGAACTAAACAAAAAAACTGATCTCCATTAAGATCCAAGAGAAGCCTAAAAAGAGAAAAGAAAATATAAGGGATTCAATAGAGCCAAACTGTTTACATCCCTCCATAAGGAAGATGATACTTGTAATTCTTAAAAATTGTACCATTAATAGTGCAGCTAGAAGGCATGTAAATAGACAAAGGGCACAGGTATAAGGGAATTTTGAATTTGAGGGAATGACATAAAAAATAATTAAGGGAAGAGAAAGAGAAGTACACTGTGACACAAACTATACCATATATCAAGAAAAGTTCAAACCGGATAAATGATTAACCATAAGAAATTAAAAGAGCAAGGAACAGTCCACTTGTTGGATCTATGGAAAAGGAAAGAACTCATGACCAATCAAGACATAGAGGGCATTACAAAATGTAAAATATATAATTTTGATTACATTAAAAAGCTTTAGCACAAACAAACCAAATGCAACCAAGATTAGAAAGAAAGCAGAAAGCTGGGAAACAATCTTTACAGCAATCTCTGATTAAGGCCTCATTTCTCAAATGTATGGAGAACTGAGTCAAATTTATAAGAATAAAAGCTACTCCCCAACTGATAAATGGTCAAAGGATATGGACAGGAAGTTTTCAGATGAAAAAATCAAAGCTACCTATAAGCATATGAAGAAGTACTCTAAATCACTTTTAATTAGAAAAATGCAAATTAAAACTACTCTCAGGGAACACCTCATACCTATCAGACTGGCTAATATGACAAAAAAGGAAAACGTAAATGTTGGAGAGGATGTGGGAAAATTGGGACACTAATGTGCTGTTGGTAGAGTTGTGAACCGAACTAGTCATTCTGGAGAGCCATTTGAACATATGCCCAAAGGGCAACCATAATGTGCATAATCTTTGATCCAACAATACCACTACTAGGTCTGTATCCCAAAGAGATTTTAAAAAAAGGAAAAGGACCTAAATGTACAAAAATACTTACAGCAGCCGTTTTTGTGGTGGCAAAATAGTGGAAATTGAGGGGATGCCTGTAAATTAGGGATTGGCTGAACAAGCGGCAGTATATAAATGTAATTGAATACTATTGTGTGATAAGAAATAATGTGCAGGCAGATTTCAGAAAAACCTGGAAAGACTTATATAAACTGATGCAAATTGAAATGAGTAGAACCAGGGGAACATCTGTATATAGTATCAGCAATACTGTGTGATGATCAACTCTGAATGACTTAGCTCTTCTCAGCAACACAATGATCCAAGACAAGTACAAAGGCTTCACAATGGGAAATGCTATCCACATCCAGATAAAGAACTGATGGACTCTGAATGGAGTGGAAGCATACTTTTTTCACTTACTTTATTCTTTTTCATGGCTTATTTCTTTTTGATCAGTTTCTTCTTTCACAACCATGACTAATATGGAAATGTTTTACATGATAGCACATGTATAACCTATATCAAAATTCCTACCATTTCAGGAAGAGGTGAAGGGAGGGAGAAAGATTTGGAACTCAAAATCTTGTAAAAATGAATGCAAAAAGTTGTCTTGACATGAAAAAATAAAATACTATTAAAAAATAACACTGCGCTAGGTGGCGCAGTGAGTAGAGCACTGGCCCTGGAGTCAGGAGGACCTGAGTTCAAAATCCACCTCAGACACTTGACACACTTACTAGCTGTATGACTTTGGGCAAGTCGCTTAACCCCAATTGCCCTGCCTTCCCCCCTTCAAAAAATAAAAATAAAAAAGTTATAAAAAAACAATATTTGCAAAAGATTCAATGAAGAAGTAGATATGCGAATACAACAATTTTAGTATTATGCTAGACATTCGCAAAAATATGTAAAAATATGTAAAAAAACCCTGTCTTCTCATTAAGTTTTTGTTTTAAAATAATTACTTAAAAATATTTTATGTTAACATACAAAGAGTTTATTATTTTAATGAATATTTTTAAATGATCCATCTTAATTTATATTGTGGTAAATATCAGTACATATAATCCACATAAACAAAAACTCTTTGGGCTCTTCAAAAATTTTTAAAAGTATACAGGGGTCCTGAGGTCAAAAGGTCTGACAACTGCTGGATTGGAACACTGGGCAAATGTTTTATCATACATAGTTTTATACTGGTCCAAATTGAGTGCTTTGGGGTTCAACAGCATCCACATACTCTAATGCAAAATAGGATCTCAATAGTACAAATGAAACACGTATGCATTCACATAAGTTTTCCAAATTCAAAACTGGGAAAATATAAGTGTTCTCTGAATACTTGAATACCCATAAAAATTCTAGGTGTATAAAACGTAATGAAGAAGGACATCAAGTAGACAATTTCTAAGGTCCTTTCCAGCTCTAAAAAGTTTTATGTTTCTTAAAGCTAATAATAATGTCAGCAAAATTATTAGATGTGGACTTTCTGTATGTTTAAAAAATGAAAAGGACTCACTGGAACAAATCAGAAGTAGCTATAGCTTGCACTTGGAGCTTTATACTCTTCCACTGAATTTTCTTCCAAATAGTAACAGCTTTTACGTTCCTATGAAACTTTACAACTACAAAACATATTCCATGATCTCACAGATCAAAACAACACTATCATGACATGACCACTATGAATTACAACTAGTTCTTTCAAGCAGTCAAAACTATTGTAGTCAAGTTCCTTTAAATTTAGCAATACTGTGAAAGTCAAAACAACAGGAGCTAGCATTTATGTAGCCCTTGACAAATATGACCTTAGTAAGTGCTATTATTACACCTATTTTGCAGATGAGGAAACTGAAGCACAGAGGTTAAGTGACCTGTCCAGGATCACACAGCTAATGAGTACATGAAACCAGGGGCCACAAAATACTTTTTTTCTACATATCCTTGGGTTTAAATCCAGGTCATAGCATGGTGAGTGATGAAGCCCTTTAGTTGTTTTTTTTTTTTTTTACCTCCTTCTTCAGATCAGAAAAATTGAGGGCACGAAATAGTAATAACATCACACACTAGTTCCCTAAAGTGCCATGATGCAAACCAGGGGCTCTGACTCTCAGATCCTCTTCTCATCAATTAGGGACCCTGGGCTGTGGACACCTTAACCCTAACCACCACAACTGGTTGTGCATCATCCAGATAAAAGCTCAGGTTTTTCAGGAAAAAGCATAAGGACGTGTGCAAGCCTGGGCAGGAAAGAGAAAACCCTAAGAGAATAGCAAAAAGTCTGGTAGAAACAATAATACGGATGGCTAGCATTTACATAGGACCACAAAGCCCTTTACGGATATCTCATTTGATTCTCACAACACATCTGGGAGGTGAGCGCTGTTATCATCATTATTAAATCTATCCCCATTTTACAGATGAGGAAAGACAGAGCACAGCGAGAGTCTGTCTATCTACACTAACGCGCCCTACTAGCAGCGGGCCCTACACGCCGACGCATGCGCACACACTCCTCGCTGCTAAGGCCTCTCGGACCATGGACCGGAAGGTGTCCGAGAGAAAAACGACCCCACCGGCCCCCAGCTGTGGTCGTGAGAAAGGCATGCAGAGAGAAACCCTAACCCTCTCCCTTAGCTCGTAGCGCCAAACCCAGGACTCCGGCCCGGCCTGGCCTAGCCCGGCCCGGCTCGGCTCGGCTTAGCCCATGGGTCGAGGGAGTGGGTGAAGGTCACTGCGGGCTAAGCCCGAGGACAGCGAACGGAGCACAAAAGAAGACGACGACCCTCACCATTCGAGCGGCGATAGGAGGCCGCCGCAGGGCGCAGGCAGCGCAAGCGGGGCCCAGAGGAGAGGGCTGCAAGAGCCTGCTAGGCAGCACGAAGATCCGGAGAGAACGGTACATGGTGCCGGGCGCGCAAGGGGACGATTTCAGAGAACCAGGACCACGCCTCCCACTGGCCCGTCCTGCTCCGCCCACACCGCCTCTGTTCTTCTTGTCACCCAATACGGAACCCCGTCTCAGGCCGGGAGGCTGGACTAATTCTTATTGACCAATTGAGAGAGAGGGCGGGTTTAGTGGCATTTCCCCTCCCCTCCTCTAATTTGCGTCTGTAGTAGCCCTAGGAATTGTGGGAGTTGGAAAATGTAGTGTTGGAGAAGGGAGGGGAGGGGAGGGGAGAAGAAAGTTCTAACTAGAGGTGGAGCTCTAGAAGTGGTGCCTGTCATTCAGGAAATTTGTTCAGTTCGTTGCTTTTATTACTGGATTTTATCTATGGTCTTTTTCATTTTCCTTTTTGTTTTCCTCTTAAGAAAAAGGATGCTTTTTGGGGGGTGAGGGGAGAGCGTCTTTGACACTCCCCAGCGTTTAGCACAGTGTCTGACATATAGTAGGTGCTTAATGAATGTTTATTGTTTGACTGGAAGTTGATGAAAATGCCTTGTTGTATTGAAACTTTTAAACTGTGATCGTTGTTGGGGATGCGGGAAAATACAAACCTACCTAAAATTGCCCTTTCGAAGAAGACTGTTTTGTCCTCGTCCCTGATCAGACCTGGCCACTGTTGGGAAAAAGAGGAAACCTGTATTTATCTTAATGCTGTTTACAGGAGGTAGATCTAAAGAACAAGCTCCCAGTGCCCAGCACAGCTAAAATTCCAAGTTCTTCCAGAAGTACAGGACTTTATTTTTACTAAAGAACCTTCCTTCCAACCCTGTGAACCTTAGAATCATCTCTTTTCCCGGTCCCCCTCCCCAGTGCCTATCCAGCAAGGGTCCAGGATACCCTTTACTCTCATAACATTGTTAACCTCTCAGTGTTCTAGGCAGTTCAGCAGAGGAGTTGCTGATCTATCTGGTAGAGGGGTGTGTGTGTGTGTGTGTGTGGGGAGAAGTATATATGATATACATGTAGTGTGCATGTACATATATATGTACATATGTATATATGAAAGCACAAAGGTATAATCATACATGTACCCAGATAAATTTGGAGTAGTAGACTCTTGTGTCTTTCTGGTCTTGCCTTTTGACTGTCTTATCTTGACCTGTCCAAATAGTTTGGCATTCCTGTGAGCTTCAAAGGTATGATTCTCCTTTTGTTGCTCTCCAGTGAGTCTTGTTTATATCTTGGCTCTAAGAATTTTTCTCAGCAGCAACTATTTCCTGACATAAAATGCTTGAAAAAAACAAGACTAGACAGCCACATCTACCGAGAGCAGGTTCCAAAACTAACCTTGGGTCTGGGCCAGCTGTTAATAATCCATTGACAGCCTTTTTTCCCCTTGTTTGTGACTTCTGCACTTCAACCCTTTAGATCAAAGGATGGTGGACTTTAAAAGCCAGAAGGAACTTTAGAGTTGTGATCTCGAAATTTTTTTGATCATGCACTCCTATCAGCAAGATGTTTTCGAGTACATGACCCAAATACATACTACTATAGTAATAATTATGTGCATTATAAAGCACACAAAAATAGAATTTAAAAGTATAAGAAAATAATTTTTAATGATGCAAAAGCATTTTGATCTCACTAAAATGTTGTTTATGATGATATTTTTAGTGGATACAGTGTGATAGAAAATGCCTTCCTTCTGCACTCTGACCCCTAGATATATTCTTCCTCCCCACTCCCAATGGTGGTAGGCAACTCCTGGGGGCCAGACATCCTGATACCTAAGTGCCTCGTCAGTGGTCCAGTAGCTGCATCCACAAGACGTTGTGTCCCTCTCATCCACCCTGCATCTGAACTCTCCTAAGTGTGTTGTCTTCACAAATTAGAGTATGAGTTCCTTGAGAGCAGGGACTGCCTTTTTGTATTTGTATCCCTAATGCCTAGCATATTACTTGATATATAATAAGCACCTAATATATGCTTTTTTATTCATTCATTACTTTTTAAAATCTTGGTTTAATACTTTATGGTATAGTGATCCAAAGGTCTGATTCAAATTTCAGTTTATTTTTATTTTTGATCTTATTGGTTAATAATAGTTGAAAAATATGCCTCACAAAGATACACAGATCTTTGGAATAAGTGCACTTACTAAATCATGATACTCAATTTTTTCCCTTCCATTATGTAAAGGTTTTTGTTGTAAATTTGTTGCAAATTTCTTTCTTCCCTGATGTCTATCAATTGTTCCTATAAACTTCAGCAGGTGTTGCATTTTTATATTTTTAACAAATAGGTTCAAAACCCACCAAAATTCTTCATTTGGAAGATTATTAAATAGATTAAAATGTATGTTTCCAAGTTCTGTAAGTGTGCAAATATGAGTTATTATATGTGACAAACTTAACATTGTTTTCATCAAGCCAGAGAGTAGAGATTAAGACTCCAGGAGGAGAAGGTAGTAAACTGTCAGATGCTATAGAGAGGTCAAGAAGGATTAGAAGTGAGAAAAGGCCTTGAGATTTGGCAATTAAAATGCCACTGGTAACTTGAAGACTGGGTACGTGTATGTATGTTTGTAGGCTGAGGGAAAAGAGCAAGTGGATTGGAGAGATTGGAGATGCATGACAGAGAGAGGATATTTAATGGAGCAAGTTCCTTGAGGAAGCAGGAGGATCAAGAGTAATGTAAAAAGATTAGCCTTGACAAGTAGTAGCAATACATTTTCCTCTGAGAACAGAGGGAAAGAGCAGAAAATAGACCTTAAGATATTTTAAAGTATTTAGGAAGAAAAATGAGGGAGCTTCTACAACATGGTCTCAAACTTCTCTGTGAATTAAGAAGCAAGATCATTTGCTGTGAGTATTCAAGGCAAGGGTGTAATTGGGAGCTTGAGGAGAGAACAAATTTAGAATGGTTGTCATGGGAAATGGAATAGAGAGTCAGCAGGTGTTAAATAGGATAATCCAGCAGTAGTTTGTAGTTTCTTGTTGTAGTACTTAGCACACTTGTAGTGCTTGTTGTGGGGTGAGGGAAGGAGATTGTTTCAATGCTTATATTTTTCCATATTCTGAGGAGGTACTGCCAAATCATTTATCCTAGTTCAGAAAGAAAGGCGGAATACCAAAATCTTAGCCCTGGAAATGAGTAAGACACCATGGCTGATGCTTTGGAGCCAAGCAAATAATTCGGGTCATTGGATTTGCCAAGTGACATGAAGAGATAAATGAAGGCAGGAAGTAGATTATTTTGGAATGTGGTGATTTAAAATAGATGTGTATAAAGCTGAGAATTTTAGGGAACACCTATTACTGTATATGTCTGGGCTGACAATCTATTTCAATCATTTCAGATTAATGCAGTAAGTGCAACAATAAATGTGTGCCTACTTTGATGGCCAGGTTGTTTCTGGATCTTTCCTTCTTACCCATGGTAGTAGATGAACTCCAGAAATCTTGGTTGGAATAGCTAGTACCATGGCCTTCTAAGTAGTTAGGAATTAGCTTACTACATTGCAATATTGAGTCTTTTGACTTCATCAGTTGACGTCATTATTTAATGTTTAACAGTTCTCTTGGAGTATAGTGAACCCTGTCAGACACAGCTATCTTTTATTGACATGTGGTATTGACTTGACTCTTAGGGTTACTCCCCTCCCTTTTTTTAAAGAAGCAAAATACTGAACTGGTCAATCGTATAAAAGATTTTGATGAATATATACTGAATTTTATCCTGTTCATCTTAATTATAATGTAGATATGGAATTTATGTATTTAGCTCACCATTTATTGTCTCCAGCTATGCCCTGCAGTAATCCTCTGGGACTCCAGTATTCATGTTGATGATATCTCTCTTGAAAGTCCTACATTTCAACTTGGATTATATCCTTCTTCAACCCATTTTAGGCATACACTAGTATTGTCACACTTCATGCTTCACTCTCTCTTGGAACTGTGTTACTTATCAAATCTATTCTTCTTCAAACATAAAGGACCAACAACAACTTTGAAGTTCTATTATCTAAGTACAAACTCTTATCTTTCCACCTCTTTCACTATCTCACTTACATTAAACTTACTCTTTGCCATTATTTCAAACTCTGGTCTGTTGAACCATCCCTGTTCTCCCAGTCCATCTCTCCCACTCTGATGTCATTTTCCTCCATACTTATACTTGACCTCATGATCAGCCACTTTAGTGTTTCAGTAGTGACTCCCCTAGAATTTGGAGAATCCCCATCCTCAAGAAACTCCAGCTGTCCACCTTACTATCTTACACTCTCAATTCCTACCACAAAGCTATTGAACATTGCTGAAGAAAGTTATGAAATCAAAGTGAATACATCTACTATAAATTTGTAGTACCTTGCCTCCTTTGAGCCTCCATGATAGCTAGCATTTAGATGGCATCTGCTATGTGCCGGGCACTTTACTAATATTATCTCATTTGATTTTCACAACCGGCAAGGTAGGTGCTCTTATCATCTCCATTTTACAGATGAGGAAACTGAGGCAAACTTAAATGACTTGCCCATAGCTATAATTATGTGAGGTCACATTTGAACTCAGATCTTCCTGACTCCAGGTCCAGCATTCTATGTACACTGTGCTACCCCACCTAGCTGCCTCCAAGATGCCTATGTGACAATTGTTTCTTTCTACCTTGTGGCTTCCTATCTCAGTCCCCAATGACTGTTCCAAAACCTTTCTTTTCTCCTTTTGCTCACATATGAACCACCTCCTTTTACATATCATGGTGAAATAGCCTTAGATTTGTCATCAGAAAATCTGGGATATGTGATTTGGGGAAAGTTATTTAATTTCAGTTTTCTTTTCCTCATCTGTTAAGATGAGTGGGACTAGATGACATCCAACAGCAATGTTAAGTCTGACCCTATGATCTTTTGCTAACATGACCTATCCTGAAAAGAATAAGGCCATCTGACATGGGCTTCCTTAGGCTCCCTTCCTCCATTCTTTAAAGCTCAGGATCAGAGTCACTCAGTCAAGCACGGTCAGTCTTTCACTCCTTCGTTACTGGAAACTATATCTCTCATTGCAGCCCAAGATCACATTCGTTTTTTTAACTTACATACTAAATCATATTATTGTATATAATATGCATGTTCTATATTATAATATATAGCAAATATAATATAATTTAGAATATACTACAATTATATTATGGGTTGTAATAGGACATTCTATTCTATAATGATTATAGAATATTCCAAATCATATTATATTCTATAATAAAATCAATAGCTAGTATTTATATAGTACTTTAAGATTTGCAAATTTCTCTACATCTATCAACTCATTTAATCCTCATAGCAACCCTATGAAGTCAGAACTCTATCTCCATTTTACAGATGAGTAAACCGAAGCACAGAAAGTTTGCTTGCTCAGGATCTCATAGCCAGTCAGTGTCTGAAACAAGGTTTAAACTTGGTCTTCCTGACTCCAAGTCCTATTCTACCAACTTTGCCACCTAGAAGCCTGTGAACTCATTGTGTTTGTAAATCCATTAACCATCCAACTCCCTCCAACTTTTTTTTTCAAACAAATTTTTATCTAACTATTCCTTCCTCATCTTGTATTTGTAAATTGTAAAACTTTAAATTTATACCTATTGCAACTCACAACTGGATTCAGTCCAATGTTCTCAACTTTTGAGGTCTTTTGGGATCCCGATGTCAACTAGTGTGTTACTACTTATCCTTACTAGCTGTGTGTCATCTGACAATTTGATAAGGATATCTATCTCTGAGGTGATCCAAATCATTGATAAAAAAGCAAAGAGTCAAGCATAGATCCCAGATGGCGTATTGCCAGAGATCTCCTTCCAAGTTTATATCAAACCATTAATGAATATTCTTTGAGTCAGGCCATTTAAATATTTCCAGATACACCCAATTGCACTACCTTAGTCCACATTTTTTTTCATTTTTTTTTCATTTTTTAGAAAAGCATGGTATAATTTATATAACATTTTGCTGAATATGGGTAAACCACATCTATAGCATTCTTCTGATTTACCAGTTTAGTAACAACTATCAAAAAAAGGAACTAAAATTCATCTGATGTGACCTATTCTTGCTGAAGCCGTATTGGCTCTTTGAGATCATCATCCATTCTCTCCTTTTCTTTAACAACAGAAAAGATGTTCTTGCCCCTCAATAAATCTAATCTACCTATCTGACTCCCTCCATCCTAGCCACTGTACACTGGACTTTGCCTAACATTTTAAGTCTCTCTTCCACTGGCTCTTTATTGAGGTCTCGTTTTTTAATACAAGTGCTTACTCACATGCTCAGACCTTTCCAATCCTGGGGAAAAAATAAAAGCCTTTCCACAATGTACATTTTTAGCTATTTTTCTTTTTCTTGCTCTTTATACCTAAATTTCTTGCCCAAGCTGTCTGTACCCAATAAATCTCCTTCTCACTCCTCGCTGTCTCCTTAACTCTGTCCAGGTCTGACATATGCTGATTCAGCATTCTGCTGCTGTAGTCCTTTACCTTTCTTCTGAGAGAAGCAAAGTGTGTCTTGTCCTATGTTCTCCGGAACCAAGATTTACATTTTCTTACTGTTATTTTCATTTACATTATTGTAGACATCATGGATATTGTTCCCTTGGTTTTGCTTTCTTCCTTCTGAATTGTTTTGTAAGTTTTCCCATGTTCCTTTGAATTTCTCCTCTTTGTTGTTTCTTAGGGTGCTATAATATTCATTCAATTAATTCATGTCATAATTTTTTTAGCCATTTCCTCAATTGATAGGCAACCATTTTCTTTCCAATTTTTTGCTACCAGTGACTACTATGGATATTTTGTCACATGAAGCATCTTTGTTTCTGTCATTGACTTAAACTGCTTTCTTAAAAGTCACCACTGAAATCACAATCAATACATCCAGTGACCTTTTCTTCAATCCTCATCTTCCTTGACTTCTCTACAAATTGCGACAGTAACGCGCAGCTGAGAACAAAAGGTGGCTTAAACAAGGAAGCAAAGGAAAGCTCTCAACACAATGTGTAGTTTTATTACATAGTCTTTCTTGAAATGGAAATTTATTGCTATATATTTTGAATCCTCTTATGTTCTACTGTGCACATGGCAATGCTTTTCTTCTTTCCTTATTGTGTATTTAAGTCTAAAATTATAAAAAAATTAAAAATTGTGACAATATTTTGCTACCTGCTCCTACTAGGTATTTTCTTCTTTAATTTCAGAGAAACCATACTCTCTTGGCTCTCTTATCTCTTGAAGTGCTCCTCTTTTTCAACTTATAGGTTCCTTATCCTCTACCTAAGACATTAATTGTGGCAGTTAAGTGGCACAGTGAGTGGGTAGGGTGCTGGGCCTGGAATCAAAAAGATTCATTTTTGTGAGTTCAAATCTGGCCTCAGACACTAGCTGTGTGGCCCTGGGCAAGTCACTTAACCCTGTTTATCTCATTTCCTCATCTGTAAAATGAGCTGGAGAAGGAAATGGCAAACCACTCCAGTATCTCTGCCAAGAAAACCCCAAATGGGGTCTCAAAGGGTTGGCCACAATTGAACAACAACAAAGATTGGATATTCTGAAAGGATCTATCTGGCTGTCTTCTCATCACTTTCTATATACTCTCCCTTAAAAACGTTGCTCACAGAATCACAAAACCTGTAATTCTGTCTACAACACTTTTGGCAGGTGTCATCTAACTTCCTCTTGAAAACCTACAGGTAGAGGAGATCATACCACCTTCATCCTAAGTAAGCTCATTCCACTTTGCAATTGTTAGGTGATTTTTTTCCTTACATCAAGCTGCATCTCTGCAACCTTTCCCCTTTGTTCCTAGTTCTGCTTTCTGGAGCCTAGCAGAACATACCTCTCTTATGCAGCATAGGCTCTCTGGTATTTAAAAACAGCCACCATTCCCGCTTTGTTCTTCTCTGGTCTAAATATTCCCTTTTAATTGATCTATATTCCCAGCCATCATGGTATGTGGACACACACATGTTGTGTGTGTGTGTGTGTAAATCATCTCAATATAGAATAATCTAACTTGTGTGATTGTTATGAGGATTAAATGAGATTATATAATGTATATAAAAGTATATATCACATACACACACACACACACACACACACACACACGCCCCTCAGGTTCCCCAGGAACAATTCTGGGTTTGGCTTTAGTCTTGGGGTTCTCTGTAGTAAGGGAATATTTTAAAAGTGGGCCTCAAGGTAGGAACATGAATCAGGTCTGGAACAGGTAGTTTTATTCCTGAACAGAAAAGGGAATGCTGAGTAAGAGTCATAGAACAACTATAACAGGAGCTAGTAGTTTATCACTATATGTATCATGAGTTGAGAAGTTAATATTTAAGTTACATTGAGGCATTTGCAAAGGCTTTTTTTTTGAGGGCTGCAAATTTGCTAATTAGTTTTTTTTTTCATTTTATTTCCATCAGGCATTTCCATTGGCAGTCAATGACAATTGGGTATTTTCCACTAGTCTCCCTCTCTCTTTCTTTTCCTCTCTGGGTGACATTTTCATTTTGGCCAGTCTGCTTCTGCTGCTGTTGCTTCAGAAGCCACTAGCCCGCTACTTGGGTGCCCAGGAAGGAGAAGATGTCAGGCACTTTATAGGAGGCTCTATAGCAAAGGAAAGAAGACAAACAGGAGGCAGTCTCATTCCAGGAATAGGCTTGCCTAGGAGGCCATAAGCTCATAGCTTGCAGATGAGTGAGAAGGATGTAGTCATCTCATCTGACCCCCTGAACAGCTCAGAGGGTTATTCTTACACTTTGAGGCTGGTAGAAAGGTAGAGACCTGAAGGTTGGAAATTACCCCTTCAGTATATCCACAGGATTCCAGCCTAGCAGCCAATGAAACAGTATGAACTCCTGAGTTATCGTGGATGATAGAAAGCAAGATATCTGTACCTGTTCTGAAGTAGAGGTGAAGCAAAAGGGAGGGTCCCTCCATCATAAATGCCCAGAAGCAGGCCCACCCCAAATCTCCATGTGCTTGACTAGAATCCTGACTGAGCCTGCTCCAAGGGGATAACATAACAATTAGAAAGGCAGCCCAGTGTAGTATGAAGTCCCCAAACTGGATTTAGTAGAACTGGGTTTGAAAACTCTGATTTCTACTTATTGTGTGACTATGGAGGGAAGGAAGGAAGAAGGAAAGAAGGAATGAAATAAGCATTTATTGAGCACCTACTATATGCCAGGCATTATGCTAAGTGCTTTACAAATGTTATCTTATTTTGGCCTCACAACAAGCCTGTGAAGTTGGTGTTATTATTGCTCCAATTTTCCATGTGAGGAAACTGAGGCAGAGTGGGCATAGGGTCACATGGTTAGTAAGCGTCCAAGGCCAGATCACACTCCTTTCTGAGTCAGTTTCCTGAGGATATAAAAATACTTAAGAGTATTTCCTTCACTGTGCTGTTGAGATCAAATATGATAATGTATATAAAGCGCTTTGCAAACCTGAAAGCTCTTTATAATTGTCAGCTATTATTAAGGCCTTATTCAAGTGGAAGGAGCTGCCTGCGGAGAAGTAGTTTTCCATTCTTCTAAAGGTTTTCAAGTGGGGAAAACCAGAAGATGACTTTGGGAGTATGTTGTAGAGGGAATTTCCATTCAGGTGTAGAAAGGACTGTGTGGTTCCTTGTGACTCTTTGATTCTTAAAAGTCACGTCACACATCCTTTTCACTCCCACTGCCACCACCATAATTCAGTCCCTCATCATTTTTGCTTGGATTTTTGATGAAGTCCTCCTAACGTGTCTGTCTGCTCTCGATGTAATCCTCCCGGTGCACCAAGCTGATTGTAGCATTCCTCTATCCAAAAAGTGGTGCCCTACTGCCAACTGAGTAAAGTATAATACCCTTAGCCTGGCATTTAAGACAATCTACAGTATGTCTGACTATCTAGCTTGTATACAGACCATATCCAGGCTAATTTCTTACTAATCTCATCTGTTTTAATCAAAGTATATGACTCACCACCACTGCTCCTCATCCTGACCTCTTTCGTTCCAGTGCCTTAGTTCATGCCATCATCTCCTGTGCCTAGCACTGCCCTGATACTTTCCCAGTCCATTCCCATCTCCACCTTTACAAGTCTCTCTTTTTTAAGGCCCAACTTACATATCATTTCCTTTGTAAAGGTTTCCCTGACCTTCCCAGTGGAAAGCAGCTTCTCCTTCTTCGCTTCTTATAGCCCTTACATTACACTGTACCATATATTATGAAGAGCAACTAGGTGGTGCAGTGGATAGAACACCAGGCTTGGAGTCAGGAAGATATGAGTTCAAATGTGGCCTCAAACACTTACTAGCTGTGTGACCATGGGCAAGTTACTTAATCCTACTTACCTCAGTTTTTTCATCTGTAAAATGCTCCGGGGAAGGAATTTGCAAACCACTCCAGTATCTCCGCCAAGAAAATCCCAAATGTGGTCATGAAGAGTCAGATACAGCTGAACAACAAAAACCATATATCATAGTTATTTGCATGCAACTTCCTCACCCCAACTAGATAATAAGTTCCTTTAGAACAAGGTTTGTCTCATTTGATCTTAGTATTGTCTAGGGCTAAGCCAAATGTTTTACTTAATATTTCCCAAAAAAAAGGCACTTCATAAAAATCTATTGAGTTGAAATCATAACACCTGTGTGGGTAATTGAAATAAAATTCCTGGGAGCTGTACCACCAAGCCACCACAAGGGGTCACTATTGAATGACTTTCGGCTCTTAATCCTGAAACATAATGTATTTTCTAATTTTTTGCATCTTCCTTAAGTAGTTAATAAAGAAAAGGGTAATTTCTTAGATTAAAATACAGAACCGATCACTAAAGTTTTACTCTGACGTCTCATTGTGACATGGCAGAGACTAATGATTTTTTAACCACAGCAACTCTCAAAGATTATTTGCTTAGTTGCAGAGGGATTGAGGGCAGACTCCCAACAAAAGTAGTTTCTTTAAGTGCAGATCCATTAAAATAAGATTCAGAATGTCTTTTTTTTTACTCTGTAATTCTCTTTTGAATCACATCTCATCGAGTTGATCTTATGTTTGTATGTGCATTTTGTCTCCCTAACTGAATTATGAAATTCCCAAAGGAAAAATCTTTTGGCGATTATTTTGTTTTTTACTAGCAGCATTGCTATTATTAATAATTATAATAACAATCAAATTTCTATAGTGACTCTGTGAGCCAGGTAGTGGAAATCCCTATTTTGCAGGTGTGAAAGGTGAGGCTCAGAGAGGTACCTGGACTTTAACAAGGTCATATCAAGGGTTACATTCTGGACTCTATCTCAAATCTTCTAATTCCAAAACAACTGTTCAAGAACACCTAGCACACATCATAAAAAGTAGATTTAGGGCTTCTGGGCAAAAAGTAAATGCTTAATAAATGCTTGCTTAATTGATGATAGAATGAAAGTGCCTATGCCTCCGTGAAAAAATGCTCTAAATCACGACTGATTAGAGAAATGCAAATTTAAAAACTCTGACACACCACTTCATGCTCATGAGATTAGCTAACAGGACAGAAAAAGAAAATGACAAATGCTGGAAGGGATGTGGAAAAATTGGGACACTAATGCATTGTTGGTGGAGTTGTAAACTGACCCAACCATTCTGGAGAACAGTTCGGAACTATGCCCACAGGGGTATAAAACCATGCATATTCTTTGACCTAGCAATACCATTACTAAATCTGTATCCCAAAAAAGATCAAAGAAAAGGGAAAAGGACCTACTTGCACAAAAAATTTTGTAACAACTCTTTTTGGTGGCAAAGAATTGGAAATCAAGGTTATATCCATTGATTGGGGAATGGCTGAACAAGCTGTGGTATATGATTGTGATGGGGTACTATTGTGCTATAAAAAATGATTAGCAGAATGGTTTTGGGGAGGGAAGGGAAGATTTATATGAACTAATGCAAAACAAAGTGAGCAGAACCAGGAGAACATTGTACACAGCAATATCGTGACAAAGATCAACTGTGAAAGATATAGCTATTTTCAGCAATACAAAGATCCAAGACAATTCTGAATGACTTATGATGAAAAATTGCACCTCCAGAGAGACAGAACTGATGAATTCTGAGTGCAGATTGAAGCATACTTTTTAAAAAACTTTCTTAATTTTTCTTGTTTTTGTATGTGCATGTTTTCTGTTGCAACATGGCTAACATGGAAATACATTTTATATGACTTCACATGTTTAATTGATAATTGCTTGTCTTCTCAAAGATGGGGCAGAGGTAGGAGGAAGGGAGAGAATTTAGAACTCAAGATTTTAAAAATGTTAAAAATTGTTTTTACATACAATTGGAAATATTTAGTGAAATAAATTTTACATATATGTATATGTGTATGCACATATACATATATACATACATAGATATATACATATACGTATATATGCATATATACATACATATATATAGATCTGTGTGTGTGTGTGTGTGTGTGTGTGTGTGTGTGTATGTGTATGTGTATAAGCTCTTTGGCTTGCAAATAAGGAAGGTGAAGCACTGAGAAGTTAAATGATTTGCCAAAAGTCATTTAACTAGTTACAACAGAGCTAGAGTCTTTGGCCTCTCGCTTTACTATTTCTTTCTCACTTCACCTTTTTTTTTAAAATCAAACTGTGATCCATTTCAGTAATTTTCTGATTTTAAGGAATGGTGCTAACTTTTTTATACTGTATGTGTTGATGTAGTTTTTAGATGTATTCACCTTCAGACTCATTGGTGCATATACCTTTGTAATTTATATTGTGTCTGTCTTTGTAGTTCTAAGACATTTGATCTGATTATAATAATAGCTAGCATATATATAGAATTTTAATATTTGAGAAACAATTTAGATCTCTCATCTCATTTGATCCTCACTACAAACCTGTGAAATAAGTAAATTATTAGTATTTCCATTTTACAGAAGAAAAAAACTGAGCACCTAAATCTATAAATATGGGGTTGAAAAGTGTTGTCATAAATTCTAATTGCCTAAATATTTATTTAAGGATAGCACATGAAAACTTAATGAAGATAGAGAACTACCATTCTGGGCCCCCAGTGGAAGAAAACTGATACGCTGTTTAAACTTCTGTATGTTAAACCTCATTTGAAAGTTCCTCAGTAAGTTAGAATGACTAATCATGAATAAAATTGAAACTAAGATAATTTCCTTTTAGAAAAACCAGTATCATATGGCTCTGTGTTGAAAGTATGTGCATTACAGATTTATATCAGAAGTCAACTTCTATGTAAGTCTAAAAATTTTGAGCTTTGCTTAGTTGAGTTAGTAAGGCATTTCCTTGTTTACTGAACTAGAGTGATTTTGGATGGGGAAATTATAGAGTTAAACACTATCGGGTTAGTTCAAGGGTAGTGCTTGACAGGAAGCCAATTTAACCTGAGTTTAGAACTGCAGGTTTAAATGCTTTAAGGCTCTCGGTAATATAAAGGCTGAGGAAACAGGTGAGTAGGAAAAAGCAGTCTCTCTGTTGAATGAAAGAGAGATTTAAGAAGAGCCATTGTGAAAAATACTTCTGTGATTATGGATTCAACCAACAGTGAAAAGAAGAAAGTAGTTGTCATTGGTGGTGGATTGGTAAGATTTTAGATCTATTTGTATGTTTTACTTTTTATGCCTTTTTATTATCATCATCATTTTTATTGTACACTTAAAGAAACTTACATTTTTCTGTCTAGGTGATTTTATTTTATAAGTTTAAGTGGTACTAGTTCTGATTTTTACCTATTGGGAAATAATGCATTATTGTATACTACTTTTATTTAAAGATGATCTCTTTTTCTCTCTCTATTCTTTGACATTTTGGTTTAGAATTCCCTTAAGACTTTAGGCTGTGTTTCCTTTTGTTTTTGGTAATTAATACTGGAGAACATCAATTTTTATCTTAAATTTTATTTTCCATATGGATGTGGGCTCTATGCATGTATGATATACAAATTATTCCATTTAAAACTAAAAATAACTCAATACCATAATGGTGTCTATGCAGAGTTGTCAGATAGACCAATCTCAATCAACTAATAAGCCACAAAACTTTATTTTTAAAAAATAAAATTAGATGATTCTTAGGCAAAACTGATTGGCATATTCATTCAAAACACTAGAACTTCTAGTGTGTAGGAACACAGCCTATATCTTTTAAATTAATAAACTGACTCATTCAACTCAAAATACAAAGTGGGAGCCAAACGGGGGGGAGGGGAAACTTTTAAAGTTTTTTTTTTTTTCATTTGAAATAAGCTCTTGTGCAATAAGTTCATTCAAATAAATAACAAGTACACTGGAACATCTCTTTCTAATGCTAGTCTGAGTTCCTATCACTGTGCCTTGCTTATGGTAGGCACTTACTAAATGTTTTGTGAATGAATCAGACTATACTATGAGATAATTTGATCTTTCAAGAACGACCTCTCCTCTGGGACTTCACACAGCACCTTGTTTTTCATCTCTCTAGTGCACTTATCAAGTTTGAGGATTATAGGATTATAGTTATCCGGGACTGCGTCTTGTACTCCTACTAGACTGTGATAATTGTCTTTTATTTAAATTTTGTATTTGCTGCCCCCCTTTATCCAAACACAGGCCTTTATATACTATTGCTTTCGTTTGGTTGTATCTGACTCTGCATGACCCCATTATGGGGTTTTCTTAGCAAAGATACTGGAGTGATTTGCCATTTCCTTCTGCAGTGGATTAAGGGAAATAAATAGTGGTTAAGTGACTTGCCCAGGGTCACACAGCTAAAAAGTGTCTGTGGCCAGATTTTAACTCACGTCTTCCTGACTGCAGGCCCAGCACTGTATCTACTTAGCCACCTAAATCTTTACTGAATGAGTGAATGAATGAATTATAGGTGAAGAAAATATTATAGTGTTATAATTATAAACTATTGAAGTTATAACAACTAACAGGGTTCATAGCACCATTTATTGGGAGTCCTTGGGCATACATAGTAAAGATTGAATACATCTCTCTCCTTTCAAAGTTTATAAATCCCATGTGAATTGCTCTGTCTCATTTGGTTACTAAAATACTGGTTGGTTTCCCTGCTTCAAGCCTTTCCCTACTTCAGTCTAGCCTCCAATGAGCTGTCAGAGTGATCTTCCTAAAGCTTAAGTCTGACCATGTCACCCTCACCCCTCCACCCCCACCATATCCCATTCAATCAACTCAAATGGTTCCCTATTGCCTCCAGGATGGAATATAAAATCCTCTATGTGGCTTTTAAAGTCCTCCATGACCTGTGCCCTTTCTACCTTTCCAGTCTAATTACACCTCGCACTCCCTGCTCCCCACCTTCCACTGTACTCAGCAATCTAGTGGTACTGGCCTCCTTGCTGTCCTTTCCACAGGACACTCGATCTCTTGACTCAGGGCATTTTCACTTACTGTGCCCCATCACTGGAACTCTTTCCTTCCTCATCTCCAAATCCTAGCTTCCTTTAAGTCTCAGCTTCATCTTTTCAAAAAGCTCCCTTAATGCTAGTGCCTTCCCTGATTATCTCCAGTTTATCATATATATATATATATAATATATATATTATATATATATATTTATATATTTTGTTTCTATATAGTTGTTTGCATGTTGTCCATTAGAGTGTATTAGACTTCCGTTAGTCTGTAAGTGCCTCGAAAGCAGGGACTGTCTTTTGCCTTACCTTGTATTCCCAATGCTTATCACAATGCCTGGCATGTAGTGGGTACTTGACAAATGCTACTTGACTGACTGACTCAGGAGAGAGAAAGATCACTCCTGGCTCAAAGAAAATGGGGAAGGCCTTATGGAAGTGGTAGCATGTGGGATGAATCTAGAGGAATGGTTGGTATCACTAACTCTGATGATCATAAAGAATTAAAAAGAAATTAACATTGTTTTATGAAAAACAGAATCTATAAGGACAGCATTAGACCTCAAAGAGAAATTAGGCATTTCTCCTTTGATTTAGATTTGGAAGATGACCTTTTAAGACCAAGTAACATTCTCCTGGAGACAGTGAAATCATTAGTGGTAGCTCCACAGTGTCCCATAAAGCTAGCACTTTGTTGATCCAGCTCTCTAGTGACTTGGACATTATCCTATATTTTGTTTTTCCAAGTCAAATAAGAGGAAATATAGATGTGGTCTTAACTGAGGACAAATTTCAGGGAGTGCGCAAATTAGGATGAGAAGAAAAATTATGTTTTTATTTTCATTAACATCTATCTTAATCTCAGTTTTTCCTTCATTGATGAGTGTAGGCAAGAAGTCACAGAGTAGTGTTTGGCACCACTAGACTACCCCAAGGGGGTCTCTGACACAAAGAAAGTTAAGAACTCCAGTCTAGAAATTCAGCCTAGTCTTTTGATACCTTGGGAATTTGCCCTGACTATATGCTTTTTAAAAACTTGATAGTTACAGTGTTGAAGGAGTAGGAGAATTGAGGGAATCATATCTTCTAGGTATATTGAAATTCTGCGTCTCTGTGTGCATGTATGTGCATGTATGTGTTGTTTTCCGTTGTAACAAAAGATGGGGCTACTACAAATGTTTACTATCAGTGAGAGGATCTGCTGAAAAGATCGATGAATGATCAGGAGTCCAAAGGTTGACCTTTGAACCACAGTTGAAGTTGTTCGAACTCTATTTTTGATGGCTGTCTCTTGGATCTGCAAGAAACTCAAACTCTTTCCTCAAAAAGCTCTTAGCCATCCCTTATCAGATTGACAGATCCACTGCTGCTTTTGCCTTTTGGAAGTTTGCAGGTGAATCCCATATTAGTTACAGTCATATTTTTTGAATCTTGAAAACATTTTCTTCTCTCTCTGCTATTTAGACATTACTCTTACTTCACTTTATCATCCTGTGAAATGAGGACATACAGTCCCAAGGAGTTCAGACCTGAATGTCTTAGCTGCTCCAAAGGCATAGATGGTGTATGAAGGTCTCATTTGGAAGGAGGAGAAGTAGCTGCTGCAGCAGGGCTCTCTGTTATTTGTGGTTCTCAATCTTGAGTGACTTATTTTGCTTCTTTTTCCAGGAGGTGGTAATGGTGATGGTTGGTGGTGGTGGTAGTAGTAGTAATATATGATATTTATATGAGATAGTTCTTTAAAGTTTGTAAAGTGATTTGCATATATTATCTTGTTTGATCCTCACAACAGTTCTATAGAGGAGAGGTACCACAGATTTTATTATCCCTGTTTTACAGATGAGGAAATTGAGGCTTAGAGAGGTTATGTGACAGTATTAACCTAACCATTTCTTTCCTTCAGTTTGCTTTCCCCACCTCTTTTTTTTCTTCTTTTTAAGAAGCCATCTGTGCCTAAAGCAAAAGTCTTGTGGGTTAATCACATCGTGTATCTTTTTCCATAAGAGCCATTTCATAAACTAAATTGAACATTAGTGGTAAGTCTCAAATGTTTTTTTACAGAAAGTGAAAAGAGGAAATAATTAGAAAATTTTTAGACTTCTTGTAATGTTTCACCTGATCTTTCTTCCCACCCACCATCCCCCAACTTTGGCAACTGAACCCATGGGCTCAGTCATACTTTACCCTAAACTCTGGGAAGAATCCTGGTCCTGAATATAAGGAACAACATGGAAGTGGATTTGTGGCTTAGCATTATGTTAGATTTGCTGCTTACTCTTTTCTGACTTTTGTTCCCCAGTAATTGGGTTCTTGCTTTGAACCCCAGTTGCGCAAGACACTTGTAAGATATGTATATGCTCATGTAAGAGAGCTGTGTCCATTTGGGTTGTTTGGATATGTCTAATAGGTGCCACGGACAGATCTCTGGAATGTGGCCCACCCCGCTCTGGGGGAGATTATGATTTTTGCCTTGAGGGGAAACAGGAGAAGGGCCGTGGCTGACACTTGTTAGTTTTTCACCTATCTCCAAGAAGAGGGACTGGGCTAGACTTATATCTGTCTGCCTACCAAAGACATTTCTGGTCTAGGAGTACAATAGGTTCAGAAAAAAAGTCACATCTATGGTCACTCTTAAAGGGGAGAGTACTCTTAGCTTATTCTCATCAGCTTGGCTTCTTTCCAACAATTATCAGTTATACCCACAGCACCTTGAACAAATGGTGAAAAGTGGATAAACCAGTTTATCCAAACAGGAAACAAAAAGAAATTGGAGAAGTTATACAGACAGAAGTATACTAGGAAACAGATAAGAGTAAACAAATTCTTTTTATGGGAGTGGCATAAGATATTAGCTTCAACCAAGACATAGGGCCTATTCTTACCCAATGGAAAGTTCTCTCTCCATAACTCAAGGAAGGCAAGTTGGATATTAGGAATATGCTGAGGAGCCAGCTTCCCCTACATGTCTTCAGCTTCCAAAGTTTTTCCCTCTCTTCTCTGTCCAACCACACATTTCTCCTTAAAGGTCTAACACCAATTCCATGTATACTTGGCATTCTTTCTGATAGTTCATAGTCATTTCTCCTGCATATGCAGCTGCATGCATAATGCCCCAGGCTTGGTCAAAAGCCCAGTTACATGTTGTACACAAATCCTCCCAAAACTGTATTTCCTATCCCTGAGCCCTTGTGACTCATATTGTCATGACTATGACTGTTCCTGATACATGTTGCCAAACTTCCCTAATATGTCCCATGCTGGACCTCTACCAGTTCTTGGCTGCTTAGACGTCTCATCATTCTGTTCCTTGCCCCTACTTGGAACTTATAATCTTTTTTATCTTGGTGATCAATTGTCCTTTAGTCTACAGACTGGAATTCCCATACATAGAATCATAAGAATCCTAGAGTTGTAAAAGATCTTTGACAACATCAGAGCCAATCCCCATCCATTTTCAACAACACCCACAATTACAGCCTCTACTCAAATGCCTCAAGTGATAGGGAACCCATTCTGTCTTGAGGCTACCCACTCCATTTTTGTTTAAAAATTTTTGCTTCTATTGCCTTCTTATAACTTCTAGCTATTACTAGCTCTGCCCTCTGAGACCAAGAAGCATCACTCTAATCCTTCTTCTATGTGAACGCTCTTCAAATGTTTACTAACAGTAATCATGGCATCTCTAAGTCTTCCCTAGGCTAGTCATCTCCATTTCTTCTCATTTTCCCCCATAGAATGTTGTTCTAAGTTTCCTTATGATCCCGGTCATCCTCCTCTAAATTAATTCTAGTGTCTAAGTGCCCTCCCCAATACGTGAAAGCAAGCACTGAATAAAATATTTAGGCCAGAGTAGACTATAGAGAGACTGTTATCTTTCTTGTTCTCGGTGACAAATTAAGCTCCTCGGGCTGACAGTTTGCCCCTTTTCAAAAGCTATTAATACTATTCTGTTTTAATGTAAAAAGAACATGTACACTTATAAATTCAAAATCGGATTTAAAAATTCCAAAATTATAGGGATATGGACTTAGAACTTTGATTTTATTAACATAGGGAATTCCCTAAGGGTGGAAGGAAACTTTCACTAAAGTAAGCTGTCACCTCCATTGCAGTTCATAACCATAGAAAGTTACCTATTAGAGGTATTGACAGGTTAAATGATCTGTGCAGAGTCATACAACCAGTATGTGTTAAAGGTAGAACTTCTGGTCTTAGCTTTGGGATCAACTCTCTTTCCTCTAGGCTACACTCCTTCTAACATAGTAAATTAGTATTGCTTAGAAATTTAATAAAATAAGTAACATATATGTAATGGGGGACAGACGGGAAAGCTCACTTAGAAGTGTGAGGGTAATGAAACAAGTGTTTATGGAGCACCCACTATGTGCTAGGTACTAAACTAAGCACCGTATATTATAATATTATCTCATTTGATCGTCACAGCAACACTGTGAAGTGGATTATATTATTACCCCCATTTACAGTTGGGGAAACCGAGGCAGACAAATTAAGGAACTTGCCCAGGGTCACACACCTGGTGAGTATTTGAGGCTAGTTTGAACTCAGGTTTTCCTGACTCCAGGCCCAATACTCTATCTACTATCGCACCTACCAAGCTGCCTCTCAGTGTTCTAGGTAACTTTTCTAAGAAGCAGGCACAGAATGATGCAACGCTCCCAGTGATGTTCAGGGAGCCTGCTTCCAAGCATGTGTAATAGAGGGCCTGGCTTTCTCCTTTGGAGCACGTACAGGTGTCCTATGACTTTCTCTTGCCTGCATACTGTTTGGCAAAGAGGGGCTTTTTGATTGGCTGCTGAGCCAGAACTGAGTAGGGATTCAAAAGATTCCAGTGACTGGAGCTTTAGTTTTGTTTTCCTCCCTGACTACATTTGAATAAGGAGTTTAAACTATTGTTGACTTTTAGTTGGGAAGGGGGCTTTGGACGCTTGCTTACTAAGAGCCACCATGAAGAGGGTAGGAATATGGCCTCCTGAGTAAATTCTGGTATGGACTGCTGACCTTTCAAGATCTCATAAGGCCCCGCACCAAAGGAAAGAAGATGCAATAAAATCAGAGAAAAGGAATTTGGAAAGAGTAGATAGCCATTGGATGAAATAAAAAATCTTGACCAAATAATATTTTTCCTGAATAAAATTAGAGTAATATTCTCATACATAAAATTATAACAATATAGCAAAAGAGAGAAGAAAAAAGTCAATGGCTAGGGTGGGTGCTAACATTAGCAAGGAAGGGGACAAGATAAACCAGAGTGGACACAAAATCTCAGGTACAGTGACCCAGATGACCTTTGAGGTCCCTTTCAACTCCATGATTCAGAGGTGTCCTAAACAAATAAGGGTCATTACAGAAAGGTCATGAAGTGAGTGACTTAATTTGTGTGGACTTTTGTGTTTAACCAGGAGTTCTTCAGGCTCTGATAACTAAAGAAATCCTAAACCACAGAAAAATGTGCAGTTTTGTAAAGCATTCGACATCATGATTTTATGTGAACCAGCCGTTATTTAATGACAAATAAATGGAATCAAATTTGTTATGACTTTATGTGCTGCCTAGTGGAGTAGTTAATTTATATACTAAGTTTTCCTCTCCTCTTCCCTTTCTTTCCTTCTTTTTTTGAGTTTGGGCTGACTATGTCACTGCCCTGCCTCAGCTAGGCAGCTAGATAGTACAGTGGATAGAGCGCTGGGTCTGGAGTCAGGAAGATGTGAGTTCAAATCCTGCTTCAGACACTTCCTAACGTGTAACCCTGGGCAAGTCACTTAAACTCAGTTTTCTCAATTGCAAAGTGGGAATAATAACTTACTTCACAAGACTGTTATGAGGATCAAATGAGATAATATTTGTAAAGTCCTTAGACACTACGCGTGTGGCACATAGTAGGCATTTATATAAATGCTTATTCCCTCCCTCTCTCCCTGCTCAAAAATTTTCAGTGGATTCCAGTGTTCCTTTAGAAGATATAAACCCCTCAGCTTGGCATTCGAGGACCTCCGTAGTTTGGTTCCTACGTTCAGTTGTTTCAATTGTGTCTGCCTCTTTGTGACTCTGTTTGGGGTTTTCTTGTCAAAGAGACTAGAGTGGTTTGCCATTTCCTTCTCCAGCTCATTTTACAGATGAGGAAACAGAGTCAAATAGGATCAAGTGACTTGCCCAGGGTCACACAGCTAGTAAATGTCTAAGGCCACATTTGAACCCAGGAAGATGAATATATTTCTGACTCCAACCCCGGCCCTCTGTCCGCTGTGCCACCTACCCACTTAATGGCTTGATTTAGTAGTATCCTTTGGTGGCACAGTAGATAGAAAGCTGGCCCCAGAGTCTGGAAGACCTGAGTTCAAATCCTACCTTAGGTACTTACTAACTGTATGACCTTGGGCAAGTCACTTAACCTCTTCCTCCATTTCCCTCATTTGTAAAATGGGGATAAAAATACCACTTACTTCACAGAATCGTGAGACTTAAACCAGATAACATGTAAAGTACTTTGCAAAGCTTTAAAGCACTGTGTAAACACTAGCTGTTATCATTTCTAGAATTTTACATTTCAGTCAAACTGACTACTAACTGGTCTCAATCCATCCCTCCATTTCCTGCCTCGATGCATTCACAAGGGCAAATCTCTCATCCTGGAATGCCCTCTTTCCCAAAGTCTGGCACTCAGAGTCCTGGTCTTCATTCAAAGTTCAGTTAAGGGGCTCCGTTCTCTGTGAAGCTTCCTCTGTTCTGGTTTTCTTCCACCTACCCCCCCCCCCATAGTATTAATGTTCTTTTCCTCTTCAGATCATTTCCCTATGTAATATAGGTATGCTTTCTACATCGTGGGGGGTTGGAGCACAGTGCACCCTTGGTCTGGAAAATCTATGTAAAATTTTTTGGCTCTCCTTTCATGCCAAAGAAGTCCGACTTTTTTCTTTTTCTTTTATGGGGTGTTTACAATACCTTATTGTAAAATTTGGGTTACATATTTGGTCTTAAGCTCTGTGATGTCTTCTGGCCTTTGTTTGTCATCTGTAACTTTAGCAAAAATCCCCCAAATTCCTATTTAATTTCTTATGCCAACCCAGGATATAATGAAAATCGTGATGTGGAAGGATAACTGTACTCATTTGTATACATGACTGTATCCCTACCTGACTACCTCCATCACGTCTTCCCCTTTTTGCCTTGGACTTTGCACATTTTTTGGAGAAACTATGCCTGGACCTGTCATCAATGGAGGTAGCTTCCGGTGGAGGGAATCCCCCACCTATCAATCCCTTCCAGTTACTGCTCATAATTAATAGTCTTGGAGAGTTGCCTAGTGCATTAAGGGCTTGAATGACTTGCCCAGAGCCCCATAACCTGTGTTTGTCAGACGTAGGACTTCAGTCTAGGTCATCTTGACTCCAAGATCAGCCCTGTATCCAACATGTTACACAGACTCTCAGACTATGTGCTTTGAACATGCTATGAACTTAATAAATGTTTGCTGAATTTATTGGATTGAAATCCTCCAAAAACTTCCATCCTTTTTGCATGAACTGCTCTCCATCCCATTCTTGTACAAGTTTTTAATCCAAGCACAAGATTTTTTGGTTATACTGATTAATTTCCTCTTATTAGTTTAATCATTCTAGCCTTTTGATATAATTTGTGGAATACTAATCCTGTCAGCAAACCTATTAGCTATCTTTTCCATCTGTAAATTAGTAATGATGCCTTGTATGTATTCATATGTAATTGATGAAAATATTGAACAGAATCCGGTCAAGGGCAGAGCCTTGTACGAACCATTAAAGATCTCTTTCCAGGCCAACATCAATCCATTGGTCTTTGGGTATGGTTATTTTATTACAAATGCTTGAATCCAGGCAATTACTGACTGTGTATGTCATTGAACAAAAACCTTAACAACTCTGGGCCTCGGTTTCCTCATCTGTAAAATAGAAGTATTGGACTGAATGAGCTTTAAACTTCCTTACAGCTCTAAATCCTATGATCTAATAAGCAATGCTTTTGTCTTGTGCACATTTCTCCATCTTGCCCACAAGCTGACCTCTGAAGCCAAAAAGGTCAAAATCTGTGATCTGAAGCAATATCATTTAGTCCAACTCTTTTTTTAAATCAAGGATTTCTGTTATGTTTCGGTAGGACTACATAGAGACCCCTTCTACCTCCCCATTTTGTGATTCTGCTTTTGTTTATTAGTTTCTGTGAGTCATTTGTGTTTTGTACATTTTTTGGTGGAGTAAAATAAAGGCTGTCCTAAGAAGGACATTGATAGATTGGAGAGCATCCTGAGGTAGGTAAACAGGATGACAAAATACTTACCATAATTCTATGTTATATGAGGAGCAGTTGAAGGAATTGTGAATATTTAAATGGAAGAACAAAAGACTCACAGGGTAGGTGATATAAATTTTTCAAGTATTTGAAGCTAGGATTAGACTTCTTTGACCCCAAGGTTCAGAAACAAGAGCAAAGAGTGGAAGCTGCACTGAGACAAATTTAGGTTTTTTTTGTCAGAAAAAAATTTTTTAAACAATTTGAGCTATACAAAAGTGGACAGGATGCCTTAAAGATGTGAGAATTTTCCGGTCCTTGGATACCTCTAAGAATGAGATCAAGTGGTGATTCTTTTCAAATTCTTTTCAAATATTTGTTAAACTAGATTGACAACTCTCAAATTATCTGTGTATCAATATCCTTTCTATAGAATTTCCTTATCTTGAAAGCCAGTCACCTCTTAAAAAGAAAAATGGGTTAACCTGACATAAATTGTTCCTAATGAACTTACAGAGAGGCAGTGTGGTTTAATGGAAGGAAGAAAATATGCATTTATTAAGCATATACTATGTGCCAGACACTGTGCTAAAAGCTTTACAAATATTATCTCATTTGACTCTCACAACAACCCTAGGAGTTAGGTGCTAATATGATGCCCATTTTACAGTTGAGGAAATTGAGGCAAGCAGAGGCTAAGTGACTTGCCCAGGGTTACACAGTTCATAAGTGTCTGATGTCAGGTTTGAGTCCCCAGGTCTTGCTAACGTCGGGCCTATCACTCAATCCCCGATACCACACAGCTCTCCAGTGGAAAGAATACTGGACCTTGGGTCAGGGAGGATACAGTTTGAATCTTATCAACTTATTTAAAAGAGTCTCACGTTTCTTATCTATAACGTATAGATCGTAATGTTTATGTGACTTATCTCACAGGGTTGTTGTAAAATTCCTCTTTTTGAAAATGTTCCCCCCCCCCATTCTTGTGGCATATCTCTTCCTTTCCACTTTTCCTCCAGTGTCGTGACAGTGGTTCAGTGATCGCCCTATAAGTTCCTTCATTGCCCTCCTTCCTGTGCTCTACTCTCTTACCAGCTCTCACTTGCTGTCACCTCTCTGCAGGTAACTTCTGGATCTAGGTATCCAGCCCCACTCTGAATTTCAGCAGCTCATCACCTCTTGGGCATTTCAAACTGATTGTCCTAGGCATCTCAGAATCTCCTAAATTGAACTCATTATCTTTTCCCCTCCACCACTGGACACACCCCAGCCTCTTCCAATCTTCTTTATTTCTGTGAAGGCCTGATCACCACTCCTGCCTCCTACAGGAGAAGAAATGGGGGTGGATACAACAAGAGGCTCTTTGAATCAGATAAATTCCACAGGCAAAGCACCAAGTGGTATTTGCTTATTACAGAGAAAGACAGTATGAAGCAACTGAATAAAAACCAAGGACAAACATTGGACTTGATGTTAGAAAATCTTAGTTCCAATTCTAGCTCTGACCTCCCTGAGGCTCATTCCCCACTTGAGGATAAAGGAAGGTAATCATTGCATTCTCTACCTCACAGAGTTGTTATGAAGAAGGCATTTGTAAATAATAAAGCATTATGTAAATATGATCTAATATAACAGCTTGGCAAGGGTAGGCAAAGTAGCCTCAGAATGGGGCAAGACAGGACACATACGTTCAGCTGAGCTGTTTGTTTGTATAAGGAGCTCATAAGTCATGTGGTTATGTCTAGAAAATTTCATACATGTGAAAATTAAAGTTAAAAAAAAACAAAATTAGTGGGCAATTGTTTTGCAAAAGTATTCACCATGTTATTCCTTTAAAATGTTTCTTCTTTCATTTAAAATTATTTTCTTTTAAAAAATTAAAATTACAACTAACTTTTCTGTAACTTCTATTGTGTCAACTAAACTAATAATAATACCAGATTTCTGTAATGCTTTAGCATTATAAAAAAATTCTTTGTCCACAACAACCTTGGGGGATAGGTAATACAGGCATTATTATCCCCATTTAACAAAAGAGTAAACCAAGGCCCAGACAGGAGCAGAGTTGCCCAGGGTCAAGCGGTGAGTAAGCATAAGAGCTACAATTTAAACCCCATACTCCAGGTCTCATGTCCTGTGCTCTCTGTATTATATCATACAGATATTATGGTGTAGCCATAGTGACTTAAATCAGAGGTGGGCTCGTAGCACTCTCACGGGCAGCCTGAGTCAGATTAAAATGTAATTGGGATGAATTCCAAAGCTACTGGCAGAGAGAGGAAGGAACTTCCTGGAGCAGCCCTCCCAAATCCCTCTCTGAACATCCTTTAAAAACTCCTCAGAACCAATTTAGGAACAGGTGGAAGCAATGTGCCAGCACAGCCCGAAAGATCTGTCTCACTGAGATGGGACAGGAGCCTGGTAACGGGTCAACAGCAGCAGGCTGCACATCAGGGAGCCTGCAGTGGGGCTCTGAGCCCCAGGCCAATCCACGAGCAAGGGCCCCCCTCCATGAAAAAGAGCAGTCCCAGACCAGCAGCAGAGCAAAGGCCCCGCCCTCCCAGTGTAGACCATCAGCAAGGCCTCACCCCCTTTGCTGTAGCAAGGCCTCATCACACCCAGAGTCATCCAGCACCAAAACTCTGCCCCTAGTACCAGCTAGCAGCTAGACCCCATTCTTTGGCCTGGCCAGCAGAGAGGCCTCATCTCCATAGCAAGTCAGCAGCAAGATTCCATCTCTGGGGCAGGCCAACAGCAAGATCCTACCCACAGAGCAGGTCTCCTTTTTAGGAGACCCCACCCCTCAGTGCATGCCAGCAGGGAATCTCCCCACTCTGAGCCTCCCACCCACACAATGGAAGCTAGTAGCTAGGCCCTGAGGCCCAGTGAAAGTCAGCAGTAAGGCCCCAAGAAGCTTGGGACAGTGTAGGAGCAGGGCCCAACTCTCACATAAAAGTACAAAGTCACAAAATAGAAAAAAATGAGAAAAAAAATTTTAAAAGAACTTGACTATAGAAGGTTATCATGGTGACAGGGAGGCTCAAGGCACAAACTTAGGAGAGGACAATAGTGTCAAAGTGGCTACATGTGAAACTTCAAAGGAGAATGTAAATTGGTCTCAGGCCCAAAAAGAACTCTTGGAAAAGCTTTAAAAGGATTTTTAAAAACTACATGTAATCATATGAAAAAATGCTCTAAATCATTATTGATTAGAGAAATCCAAATTAAAACAACTCTGACGTACCACCTCACACCTCTCAGGTTGGCTAATATGACAGAAAAGGAAAATGATAAATGTTGGAGAGGATGTGGAAAAACTGCGACATTAATACATTGTTGGTGGAGTTGTGAACTGATACAGTCATTCTGGACAGCAATTTGGTACTATGCCTAAAGGGCTGTAAAACTGAATATGCTTTGATCCAGCAATACCACCGCTAGGTCTGTATCCCAAAGAGATTTTTTTTAAAAGGGAAAAGAACTTATTCGTACAAAAATATTTAAAGCAATTCTTTTTGTAGTGGCTAAGAATTGCAAATTGAGGGGATGCCTATCAATTGGGGAATGGCTGTATAAGTTTTGGTTTATGATTGTAATGGAACATTATTATGCTGTAAGAAGTGATGATCAGGATGATTTCAGGAAAACCTGGAAAGACTTACATGAACTGTTACAGAGTGAAGTTAGCAGAACCAGGAGAACACTATACACAGTAACGGTAATATTGTACAAGGAAGAACTGTGAGTGACTTAGCTATTCTTAGCAATACAATTATCTAAGACAATCCCGAAGGACTCATGATGAAAAATGCTGTGTGCCTCCAGACGCAACTGATGATGTCTGAGTACAGACTGAAGCATACTATTTTTCACTTTGTTTTTTTTAGTCTTCTTGCACAAAATAACTAATATGGAAATGTCTTAAATGATTGCACATGTATAACCTATGTCAGTTTACTTACTATCTTAGGGAAGGGGGAGGGAAAGAAAGGAGAGATAGAATTTGGAGCTCCAAACTCTAAAAAAACCCAACAAATGTTAAAAATTGTTTTTATATGTAATTGGGGGGAAGATAAAATATTATTAACATATGTATGTATATAATATAATGGGGAAATATTTAGCAAAATGAATAAAAGTACAGTAGAACATAGATAATGTTAGTATGTAGTTTACCAATTCGATATATGGCCCATTTCTATTTGAATTTGACACCATTGGCTTAAATCACTACCTACCAGTAATATAGAAACTTGATCTGGCAAAGTAGCTGCTAGGTAGTCAGAAGCTTTAGGAAAAAGAGTGTACTTTTGATATCTTTGTATACATTGCAAGGCCTAGCACCTTGCCTCACATATGAAATTCAATAAATATTTGTCAAATGATCATTTTTCTGTGTCTCATGAATATTTTTAAACTCCTAAAAGGATCTGAGGGAGTCCATGCTGTATATTGGCAGTATTGAATTACAAATGTTACATTAAATCAGAAAACTCTGCCAACCGACTTTTGTTAAAATGAGGTGCCAATAGAGAGTTAAGTGAGAGGGCTCTGAGAAAGTAGAGCTTCGACTCTGATCTGCATGTAGGTTACTGTTTTTCATGGATAATGAGTAAGGTAAATTCATTGATAGAGGTCACAAAATTGGATCAGATAGCCAACAAGCATTTATTAGGTGTTCACTATGTGCCAGATACTGTGCTAAGTGCTGGGAATACAAAGAAAGGGAAAAATACAGTGCTAGCCCTCAAAAAGCTCACTTTTTAATGGGAGAGGAGACATGTAGACAGCTATGATATATACAGGGTAAGTGGAAGGTAATCTCTGAACACTAGCAGTGGAGGAGTCTGGGAAAGGCCTCCCTCAGAAGGTGGGTTTGGTCTGAGTCTTGAAGAAAGCCAGGAGGAGGTGAGGAGGGAGAGCATCTCATCTATGGGAGACAGCCAAGGAAAAGGCACCAAGTCAGGCAATAGAATGCCATAGGCAAGGAACAAGAAGACTACCAGTGTCAACAGTTTGTACATTATATAAAGGGGAGTAAAATGTGAGATAACTGGAAAGGAAGGAAGGGGCCAGATCGTACAGAGTTTTAAAAGCCAATTGGTGTGATATGTTTAATTTTGATGACTTAAAATTTGTTCCATGTCAAAAGCCTATAGAGATATGAAAAAAATGTCTCTTTATTTTTAGGTGGGTGCATTAAATGCTTGCTTCCTTGCAAAGAGAGGTTTCCAAGTTGATGTCTATGAAGCCAGGGAAGGTAAGCAAAAAATCATGATTCTGTGGTTTTGATTCTTGGCCTTGTTTATTTTTCTAGACTTCCTTAATGAAAAGAAAAAAAAAGGAACTATTAGTGGGCCTTTAAATTCCAAAAGTCTATACAAAATAAACAATATTAATATCTTATTTAGAGAAATTGATTTCAAGGATTCGGTTTTGAGTCGGCAAACTTCCTCAGTAAAATTTTTAGTTTGCTATATGGTGTGTCTTCTGCCACCAACTACATTTACATAACCTGGAATTTGTTTCCTGTGTCTTAGATATTCGAGTTGCAAAATTTGCCCGTGGAAGAAGTATTAATTTGGCCCTTTCTCATAGAGGACGTCAGGCTCTTAAAGCTGTTGGACTAGAAGACCAGGTTGGTTGTCTTCTGTTGTTTCCCTAGGGCTTGTAGAGTATAATCCTCCTCTACTAAAATCTTCTTCTGTTGCTTCCTCATGAAGTGGAGTTTACCCTGGATTAATTCTTATACTCACCCTATGCCAACAGGGTATAAGATTTTCCAGCTTTTGTTGACTAATTATTATTATTATTTATTAATGGTAATAATAATAATAATAATTAACAGCTGCCATATAGCATTTTGAGGACTGCAAAATGCTTTATATGTGTTATGTCTTAGGGAAAAGCTGGAAAGGCTTTGCATATAGGGCCAGTGATGAATGTTGTCGCTTTTCTGAGGGGAAGCCTAGCTAAATTGGCTTCAGTACCTTAAAGACCTGTGATTTGATTGATGTAGGTTTACATTTTTTTCTGATGGATCCCACAACCTAAAGATATAGTCTTCATGAGTAACTGTCACAAAAAGAATTCATCTGGCTCCAGTCAACTTAAACAGCTACATTTGACATTACTCCATTTTCTGCACTCTGGATTCCAACCCAGCTGGCTTCCTTCCTATGTCTATGCCTTTGTCTACGTTGTCCCCCATCAATGGAGTGCTCTGCCTTCTCATTTCTGCCTCTTAGGATCCCTAACTTCCTGCTAGGCTCAGCTGAGGTGCCACCTCCAATGACAAGCTTTTTCTAATGTCCCTAGTTTGTTCATATTCTTTCCTACTTCAAATTATCTTGTACTTATCTGTGTACATGTTGTATACCCCTACTAGACGATGAGTTTCTTGAGGGCAGAGAGTATCTTTAATTTTTAAAAAATTTAAAAAATTTTTGTCTTTAATTTCATCTTAGCACAGTACCTTAAAAATAGTCACCATTTGATCAGTGATCAGTGAGTGAATGAACACTTTCTTCTTCAAAGTTGATTGGTACTCAAACCTACAGTCAATTGTACCCATATTTAGAAGCCTCTCCAGCTTTTTAGGACTCACCCGAGCCTTTCAAAACACCTCTATAGCACAGTGAGTTATCAGTGTGAGGGAATACCAACTACTTCCCAGTAATACCAAGACAGAACCACAGAGTAACACAATCTCAGAGGTAGAAGAGAAATCAAAAGCCATTTACTCCAACTTGTACCCGAACAGAAATCTCCTCTAAAATATCCCCAAGTGGTGGAACTTGATGATTTCACTTTAACTAACTCTCCTACTATTATACGATCCTATTACTAAAATAAGTTAATTTTATGGCTAGGGGTATATAATTGTACCTCAGGCTCACATAATTCTCTACCACCACAATCACAATCACTCTGAACTCCTAGTTAGAAAAATAACATTAAGGTCTTTGACTCTCTCTCTGACTTAATTTACATGTTTATTTATCTCTAGTTAACTCCTGGCTTCTTTGTGATTGAGGCAAAATTCAGGTTACCAGAAATGATTGGGTAAAGAAGCATCAGGGTATGCTAATAGATAGGCACTAGGAAGGGAAGTTGGGGAAAAGAGCAGCCCTTTCTTGGAACTTTCCTTGATCCGTGAGAAGATATATACAACTGATAGCCTCAGCTCAAGTCTTCTGTTCCTAGTTGCCTGTGAGGCCAATGGCCATC